>NT_177402.1:0-448 GCF_000188095.3 Bombus impatiens
GAAGCCGTATCAAAATTTCCACGACCAAAGAGGGCGAAAAATATCAAGCAATTTTTGGGACTAGCAGGATATTACAGAAGATTTATACCCGATTTCTCCAAGGTCGCGAAACCATTGACACAACTATTAAAGAAAGACACTCCCTTTAAATGGACAGAAAATCAAGAAAATGCATTCAATGCTTTAAAGACAGCGTTAATGACGAAACCCATTCTACAATATCCAGACTTTTCTAAACCCTTTAACCTTACCACAGACGCATCAGGATATGCAATAAGTGAGTCAAGGGCGAATCGGAAAAGATTTACCGATTGCATATGCCTCAAGACTATTAAATTCCGCCGAACAAAACTACTCTACCATAGAAAAAGGGTGTGTGGAAATTGTTTACAGCGCAATGTACTTCCGACCGTATCTTTACGGAAGAAAGTTTACTATCGTAACCGAT
>NT_177403.1:0-492 GCF_000188095.3 Bombus impatiens
CGGGTGTAGGAAACCACGAAATCTGGTGTACAAAGGCGCTAAAGGCGAAGGTAAGCCGAGTGCGAGGTTATGACGGAGGGGTAGCCATATTGGGACGCGTGACAACAGCGCCGCCACACGCGCTACGACACGTGACAACAGAGCCGCCACACGGGCTACCCGAGGAACCACACAGATGCAGCCATATTCACACGTGTGTCAAAGCGCGCCGCGCGGGCTATTTGAAAGTGGCAGCGACTAGCGGAGCAGCAAGCGCGAAGGAAGCGGCCACATTTGCGCCCAATGGCGAAAAAGGACGCAACGGTGGCGGAAGATAAGGAGATAGGGGAAACCGTCGGAGGAGGGGGCGAAACGGAGCTGGTTGCTGAGCCATCACACGTCAGCATCAGGAGCATGACGAGGGCGGCCCTGACAAAAGAGGGGCTCTCCCACCCCACACTGGGCGCGGAGAACTCGAGGACCGAAGGAACGACGGAGGAAGAAGACCTAGCC
>NT_177404.1:0-6294 GCF_000188095.3 Bombus impatiens
TGCTCCCATTCCTAGAAAATTGACAACAAAACATGACAAATGTAATTCGATATATCGATACAGTACAACGCCGTTTATATAAACTCTACTTATCTGAGCAAAAATTTAGTCAGTATTCAATTAAATGAATTTCGGTTGTTTGAATTTGCTAATGTGAACATGGATTCCTATTTGGTAAACGAAAGATCAAAGCTGGTGAAGAGATACGTGTGGCCCTCATGATATGAATTTCAATTATATAAGGTACTTGTCGATGTTGTCAAAATTATGCGTAATTATACAAGTTCGTATAAATGAAGTTCTACTGTATTTTAATATCTTTATTAGCATCACTTCATTACCGTGAGTAAATGATATGCAAGGAAACAAATATTCACCGTACAGCCTATTAGTTCCACGAAACATATCTCGTTAAGAAGGTCCTCTATCTGAGATATAAAGCTAAAAATTGTTTGCAAATTATACGTTTACATAGTCTATACGATCTACATAAACATTGAAACATTTTTTACCCTAGTATGTGTAAATGATGTTCCACAATATCGCCTAATCGCTGTTCATGGACGTTCGAGTTCTTTTCTTCTTCCAGACTACCGACGAGTCTTTGAAGCATTTTCACGAGGATTCCAAACTGTCCGCAGACGTGCATGACGAATACAGCAGCCAAGCTGCAAGCACCGACGGTTACCGAATATATCACAAATCCAGCCAAACATTGCATGAACTGCACGATTTCAAACGAAGGACTAGTCCGTGGATCCAGAAGACCGCGGTAAATGGGAAACGCTTGTGTCCTCACGGTTTCGTTGTCGATGATTTCCGTGCGTTTGGAGCATAGTGGCATTACGGTGGTATAGAAAAATCCGCCAGAATACATGAAGCCAGCGCAAAAGATCGCCAAAGATCTCCCAATTCTTGCATTCTCTTTCATAATTTCTCTGTCTTCTTGTCGCAGTTGCGCATGAATGCGATCCCAGTCTGAGCACGATCCCAATCTGAGCGAATATTCTCGATACATTTAGCAATCATGACACCACGAGAGGCGAGGATGTAATATTTAATCGCAGCCATCACGCAGAAGCTGAGCACACCGATCATTTTGATCTTGGCTTCGGGATCGTCTGTTTTGACAAGAACAGTGCAGAGAGCGCAAGGTATCAGGAGGAAACTTATTAGAAAGGAGCTAATCAAGGTGAGAATGATGGAATTGCTCTTTTCTGTTGTTGTGATACACAGGGAGATAGGCCAGACTCCGATTGACTTGAGTAACCAACGATTTATCTGGACACTATACATCCAATCTTTGTCCCATGAATGGGTAGATGGATTTACAAGGCCGACCATGCTGCATGGAATGATATTAACGAGTCGAAAGTGCATTCACAACTGAAGGGATGATGAGTGGTGTACATCGATTACTGAAGCTTTCGACATCGCGCATGTGCTAACTTCGTCGGCTTTCTCTCAACAAATATGATTCGAGCAGCTTGCCAGTGTAGAACTTACCTCCTAACCACTAGTTGATTCGATCCGCGAGGAGGTGTGTATGTGTGCACGACAAAGCCATAAGTGCGAACGTATGGATTAGAAATATTTCTCCCATGAGTTCTATGTAATTTTTATGTGCGATATTTCTGTTACAATACGTTTTTCGTAAATGCATTCTTTTTTTCTGTATCTTACCTCCAATTGTCGTATCACGTTTGTGATCTGAACCACAGTTATATTATATTATACAGTATATTGCATTTGTGATAAAGTTTAGTTTTCAATTAGTTTCAGTTGTATATGTTACAGTAATCGCTTGAGTTAGAATGATGGAGGATAATTTGAACTTTTTCGCAGGATGGGAAAGCTGATCAGAGGTATGTTTTAAAAATTTGGAGCATGATTTGCAGACGTGATACGTGTCAGACGATCTCATGCTAGTGAGTGTGAAGGTATATTACATATTCTACTTTTTAGTAATTTTACTGATATTCGAATTAGCGTTTAAATGTTATACCGAGGTTCATGGACATTGACTACAGCGGAATTATTCATTATGCGATGACGAAGGGAAAGTAACCCTTACTTTCTGTTTTTAACGAGTTTTTCTGTGCTTACGTGCTTTATTCTGTACTTTATTCTGACAAAATTTCTTATGTTTATAGAAGATACGAAAGATATACACGATTTTCCGACTTATATCATATACAAACTAAGATATTTCCTACGATGTTAAAAACCTGTTTACTTGTTAAAACAAAAGATTACAGGACAGAAGGAATAAATTATCTTTATCCATGAACTCTCGTATAGCATTACTAATACTTACATTAAATATTTAATAATTACATAATAATTTAAACCATAAGGTTTAAGTTTGATGTAACAATTATGTATTAATATGTATAATAGTGCGTTCTAACTTTTCAAAAGGATAGACAAATTTGACAGATTGTCATATATATTTATGTACATATATATGACATTGTCACATGTATTGTCTTGTTTATATAAAAATAATAAGCAATATCTTTAATACTCCTTATATTTTAAATTTTACAAGTTTACGCATCAACAGATCAAAAATGTACTGTGTTATGTGGCTTGGCGCAACAGGTTGAAATACGCGCAAGCAGTTTTTATTACCTGAAATAGTATCAGATTTTTCAACAATTGGTGAATATAGATAAATGTAAATAAACTGATAACTTACATTACCGAAGGTGAATATGGACATATGAACTAGCTTACCAGCAGTGATTTTAATCATCATGCTGGATCTTAAGATTATCTGGATCAAATTAAGTATATCCTTGTAAGGTAAGTAGTACCAGTTTGTCATATAAACCACTTCTCCAACCTTTTCGCACTATTGAAAATTTTCTCGGTAAATGTTGATTATAATTGGGAACAATTTATGTTACCTATATGTTCGTTACCTGTTCTTTTAGTGTCTCACCGATATAACATACGACAAAAATGTTAAAAGTCATGGAAAAAAGTATTATCAGATATGCAGGCATATACTGAATATCATGTTCTTTCCATTCCTAAAGAAAATATAATATATTTTTAATTAAATTAACTACCTTTTATTCAGTGAATTTGAAAGCAATATTGTTTAAAGAAAGGCAAAAATTTTGAAGAAAACATATCATCAGATTGGCTAAAAGTATCAACATAAAATTATTAGATATAGGAAGCTGGTAATTCAAAGTAATTTGTTTTAATTCAAAATAAGAGTTTTACTCAAAATAAAAATTGCAATATCAAAATAAGTATCGTTTAGAAAATATATATCTATGTATAATAAATTGCTATTAGGGAACATACTTGAATGAGTACATAAACGTATATTTTTCTCTCTAAAATAAAATAGATCTTTTAAGAACGTACTGTAAGGATATAATATCCAATCATGCACATGTTCATCGTACACTTGAACAGTTCCATGAAGCATATTTCATTCATCACATCTTCGATACCTGCTATAAAACTGCATTCAATATGTACTTACAGTATGTTACGAATAATCACCAAAATAACGCAATAAATATTCTTCGATAAATCTTACCTCAGAACTCTGAGATGATGTTCAACGATCTCGCCAATTTCATTCAGTCCAACGTTTCTACTATGATCCTTCGATCGATTCACATATTCCTTGATCCATATCATGAGAACAGTCAGTTGGCCACACGCGTGGGCTGCAAATACAGCAGCCATGCCAACTGCGCCAACTGCGCTTGAATTTGCGATAAATCCAGACACAAATTGCGAAGCAAGTATGATTTCATATGTTGGACTAACGTCAATTGAAATTAAACTTTTATAGAAACCGCAGGGTAACAGACGTATAATTCTCGTTTCATTTCCTATCTCGATGATTTTCGTGGCGAAAGCCGCCATCGTACAGTGTGACAAGACACCAACTTGCATGAAAGCAGTGCAGAAAACAGTAATATAGCGGCCAATCCTCGCATAACGCATCATTACTTGCTGATCCTTCTGCCTAGTTACGATTTTCCAGTCATTTTGTATATGTTCTATACAAACACGCATCTCTCTGCTTCGTAACAACAAGGTGCTATAATTAATGCCACCGATAAGCCAATGACTGAAAGGGCCAAGTATCTTCAGTTTCATGCGAATATTTTCATCTTCCAGAATGAGATGGAGTAAACAGGGGATTATGGTGAACAACACGAAGAAGTAACAGAGAAAGATTAAAACAAAGCAAATAATTCTTTCCAGCCTCGAAGTGGATGCAGATAGAGGCCAAACCCCGATTGGTTTGAGGAACCATCGATTTAATTGCAAACTGTAATCGCTAAGGCTATATAAATTTTCCTCGATTCTTACAGATTCTGTCATCGTGGTCACTCGACAAAGTTATCAGAACTACTGAATCGAATGTTTGATATGAATGGAGTCGGTGCATCAGAGTGCACAACACTTGCATAAAGTTTTGAGTGATTCTACGACGATCGATTTGTCTGGACAGTTTTTACAACTTGCACGGTGCACGCGACTGTGCATGCTTGGAAGTTACCGAAAGCTATCGTGGGAACGCACAACGTGGACATACATATTGTTGGTTTTACGACAGATTATGTTGGGTTTAGTTGGTATATGATTGAATTGATGAAGTCATTGGTGCAGTACTTTGCGAGATGTGAAATGTTCTAGATTTTACCATTCTAGAAATTAGTTCTTTGGGATATGCAACGAAGGTAAATGTTTGTTTTATTTTCATTGTTGTAAGTTCTTGGTATGTTAGAGTTCATTGATCTTCTGATCAGGTCAATGTTGTTTAAAGGACCTCCATATTTTGAAGCTCGAGTGTTTCATTACTGAGCATATACAGTTATATGATTTCAAAATATTGCATTGGTATCACATATACAGGATGGTTGGTAACTGGTGGTACAGGCGGAAAGGGAGTGATTCTACGCAAAAAAAGAAGTCGAAAATATAGAACAAAAATTTTTTTTTAATTTCCTTTTTTAAATATTTTTAAAAATCTACAGTGAGACCCGTTATAACGAGACGTGATAAAGTGCACGCGTACCGAGCGAAAATTCAAAGTCGATTTTCTCGAAAACAAAGCCTCAAACGAAAAATTTTTATTCTATATTTTCGACTTCTTTTTTCGCGTAGAACCACCCCCTTTCCGCTTGTACCACTAGTTACCAACCACCCTGTATATTTTGATGTTGTCTGTAAGATAGACAGGTAAATTTTAACGAACGAGATGAATGAAAAAATGGTGACTGGAGAAGAAAAGAGTACTCAGGCGCCATGATAGTAAATACATTTCAATATTATTAGCAATGCTAATTAGCAATTTTATAATTTTTCGTTGCTTCGTAGCAATAAATTGGTATAATTGATGCCTCAGATAAACCAATGACTGAGCGGAACAAACACCATCAATTTCATGTAAATACTTATTCCGCAGCTCTTTAAATAAACGTCAATGTGAAGCATGATCGTAGGATAATGCCATTTTAAATCGCAATTAGATTTTGGTTTGTCGCATCGTAACGCTGCCAGTGTGCGGATCTGGATCAACGTATATTGTACTTATACTTATTTAAATATATTTCTATTACACGTTCATTCATGCGTTGTTCTAGCGGATAACCTCAACACGGTTCAAGCGGGTGATGGAGCAGCTAAAATTTTTTTGTTAGTGTTAGTGTTTAGTACCAAGAACTAAGCACCAAGCACCAAGCACCAAGCACCAAGCACCAAGCACCAAGCACCAAGCACCAAGCACCAAGCACCAAGCACCAAGCACCAAGCACCAAGCACCAAGCACCAAGCACCAAGCACCAAGCACCAAGCACCAAGCACCAAGCACCAAGCACCAAGCACCAAGCACCAAGCACCAAGCACCAAGCACCAAGCACCAAGCACCAAGCACCAAGCACCAAGCACCAAGCACCAAGCACCAAGCACCAAGCATCAAGCACAAAGCCCAAAGCACAAAGCACAAAGCGCAAAGCACCAAAGTAGTAAAGTACCAAAGTACTAAAGCACTAG
Organism: Bombus impatiens; assembly: GCF_000188095.3. NCBI lineage: Eukaryota > Metazoa > Arthropoda > Insecta > Hymenoptera > Apidae > Bombus > Bombus impatiens. Next base: position 6,037 of record NT_177404.1, read on the forward strand.
TACCACAGAGTGCTAAAGTACCAAAAAGGACCCTACTACTTTCGTGCTTCAGCACTCTGTGGTACTTCAGTATTTCTTAGTACTTTAGTAGTTTAGCATTCAGCGCTTCAGCACTTCAGCAATTCAGTAGCTCAGCACTTCAACACTTCAGTACTTCAGCACTTCAGTACTTCAGTGTTTCAGCTTTAGTACTTCAGCACTTCAACTTCATCTTCAACTTCAGCTTCAACTTCAACTTCAACTTCAACTTCAACTTCA
>NT_177404.1:6508-6636 GCF_000188095.3 Bombus impatiens
TACTTTGATGTTTTGGTACTTAGTGTTTAGTGTTAGTGTTAGTGTTAGTGTTAGTGTTAGTGTTAGTGTTTAGTGTTTAGTGTTTAGTGTTTAGTGTTTAGTGTTTAGTGTTAGTGTTAGTGTTAGCG
>NT_177404.1:6652-8643 GCF_000188095.3 Bombus impatiens
TTAGTGTTAGTGTTAGTGTTAGTGTTAGTGTTAATAGCACGAGACTTAAAGGACAGTGTTGTTTCTGTTACAAAACACGCACGTTTCGTGTTAATTGGTGAAGTAACTTTACATGTGAGAACGACGAATATAATTTCTCTTTAATGGACAGAACGTCGAAATCTTCAACAAATAATTTTCATCTCATTTGATGTTTAGATCGTATTAAAATCAGTTTTAGTATCATCGAAAACAAGTTACGTAATATCGATATTTTTCTTAACGTAGACAAAAATTGAATTCTCCATCTTCCATTATCAGTAACTGAGACAAACGTTACCATGTTGGGAATCAGATGTTCGGGACAACGTCTCGTTACGATACTCGCGACGTTGATTCTATTCGTGCCATTCGATTACGTGGTTATTTTCCTGACATACGCTCTTTTAATCCGGGGTGTGGAGAACTTGAGGGAAGGAGCAAAGGCATACTCCTCATCGGCAGAGATGCGCGGCTTTTATCCGACTTTATTCCCGAAAACATTACTAAGTAAATCGAAAACGTTCTAATATGTAGACCGAACTGCTTCAAATTTTAGTAACAATTTCTTTACTTCCAATTCACGCATAAATGCATAAACTGAATTACTATCGACGATAAAAAGATATCTTCTTTTAAGACACCAATGAAACGTACCAGAACTATGTATTTCTATCAAAAAATTTCATCCGAAAATAGAAAATCGTATTCCTGAAATTCCAGCAAAAGTATAACGCGAGGATCGTCGAGAGGAAGGGACGAGGAAGGAAAAGAAAGGACATAACACAAGCGCGGCAGAAGGGAGAAGGGACGAGAATTGGCGCGGCATAAATTATTAGGCGCATATACAGTTATATGATTTCAAAATATTGCATTGGTATCACATATACAGGATGGTTGGTAACTGGTGATACAGGCGGAAAGGGGGTGATTCCTGTTAGTGTTAGTGTTAAAAGCACGAGACTTAAAGGACAGTGTTGTCTCTGTTACAAAAACACGCACGTTTCATGTTAATTGGTGAAGTAACTTTACATGTGAGAACGACGAATATAATTTCTCTTTAATGGACAGAACGTCGAAATCTTCAACAAATAATTTTCATCTCATTTGATGTTTAGATCGTATTAAAATCAGTTTTAGTATCATCGAAAACAAGTTACGTAATATCGATATTTTTCTTAACGTAGACAAAAATTGAATTCTCCATCTTCCATTATCAGTAACTGAGACAAACGTTACCGTGTTGGGAATCAGACGTTCGGGACAACGTCTCGTTACGATACTCGCGACGTTGATTCTATTCGTGCCATTCGATTACGTGTTTATTTTCCTGACATACGCTCTGTTAATCCGCGGTGCGGAGAACTTGCGGGAAGGAGCGAAGGTAGACTCCTCATCGGCAGAGATGCGCGGCTTTTATCCGACTTTATTCCCGAAAGTTCGTCCAGGTCATAAAGCGTGCGCGCGAATTTCGAGTTAAATCAAATTCGTCCCGCGAAACGGTCCTCCCTGGGAAGCGTTTCACGCACGCAAACGAGATTCCACGGCGACATTACCAATCGTTCATTCCGCACGGTGCACTATTCATGGGGTTATAAGGCCGCTTCTTCGTATCGCGAACACACGCGTGATCGCGGCGTGAGGATCGTCGAGAGGAAGGGACGAGGAAGGAAAAGAAAGGACATAACACGAGCGCGGCAGAAGGGAGAAGGGACGAGAATTGGCGCGGCATAAATTATTAGGCGCATATACAGTTATATGATTTCAAAATATTGCATTGGTATCACATATACAGGATGGTTGGTAACTGGTGATACAGGCGGAAAGGGGGTGATTCTACGCAAAAAAAGAAGTCGAAAATATAGAACAAACATTTTTTTTAATTTCCTTTTTAAATTTTTTTAAAAATCTACAGTGAGACCCGTTATAACGAGACGTGATAAAGTGCACGCGTACCGAGCGAAAATTCAAAG
>NT_177404.1:8681-48306 GCF_000188095.3 Bombus impatiens
GCCGATTTTCTCGAAAACAAAGCCTCAAACGAAAAATTTTTATTCTATATTTTCGACTTCTTTTTTCGCGTAGAATCACCCCCTTTCCGCTTGTACCACCAGTTACCAACCACCCTGTATATTTTGATGTTGTCTGTAAGATAGACAGGTAAATTTTAACGAACGAAACGAATGAAAAAATGATGACTGGAGAAGAAAAGAGTACTCAGGCGCCATGATAGTAAATACATTTCAATATTATTAGCAATGCTAATTAGCAATTTTATAATTTTTCCATATTACTATATTGTAACATGAAAAATTTCCAACTTGTCTTGATTTAATATTCGAGGATATTCGTACAAAAATGTCATGCGATATATTTGCAAACTTTTATGTTTAAAATCTTACAATTTTATGCATAGGTTTTACCAGCGGTGCATATCGTCATGTCACTTGACGCAACAGATTCAAATAGGCGAACGCAGTTTTCATTACCTGGAATACCGATCATTTCCATATGGATTGAATACTTTACAAGGACAGAGATATGTAAATGCATGACTTACATCACCGAATGTATTTATGGACATGTGAGTTATTTTCCCAGCTGTGATTTTAATTGCAGAATTGGATCTTGTGATGATCAGAATCAAATCAAATATGTCTTTGTTAGGCAAATAATACCACTTTGTCATATATACCACATCGCCAAATTTTTTGCTCTGTTAGAGATTTGGAACGTCGATTACACTTCGAATTAATTATACTTAAGTTATCAGATTATTTTATCTGTTACCTGTTCCGTCAATATATCACCGATATAACATACTGTAAAAATATTGAAACTCATGGACGCCATTATCATGAAATACGTAGTCAGATTCCGAATATCATGTTCGGCCCATTCCTGAAAAAACGAGTATTTTACTATTAATTGAATCAACTACCTACGTCCTATGGATTATGGAATTCGAAAAGTCCCAAAGTAAAAGAATCGCAATTAAAATTATTGCAATATTCAAATACAAGTTACTTGAATTAATAAAAAAAGTGTAGCGGCACTCGACAGTAAACTTTCTAACGGTTTCTGTCCCGTGACTCGCTATACAAAGACCCCATCCTTCGGACAAGATGATTGCCAAACCTAACCTAACGTAAGCACCCGCTATAAACCTTAGGATTTCCCTAACTAAGGTTCTTCAAACGAGTAAATAGTCTTTGTTTTAACATTCCCTAAGGTTTATTACATACTACAGAAGGATACGGGAAATATGGTTTTTCTCACGTACGATGCTTCCCGCTAGCAACTTTCTCTCGAGGGTGGTTAGCCTTTCTCAACCATCGACTTAGAGATCAACCAATTAGCAGCAACGTCCATTTCCCTCACTTTCCTAACGAAGATTTTCCTCGACGAATCCGATGATCTCGTATTCTTAGACACAGCCTCTGAGACACTTTTCTTCTGTAGCGTCATCGTGACAGAAAGTCAGTCGAGTCTAGAGTCGATAGTCGTTAGTCAGCAGTCGAATCGTTAACCGACAGTCGATAGTTGAGCAATCATCATCCGAACTAGCTTCGCGCACTCTGAATCGCTATCGTAACGCAAGAAGTCGAACTTGTATCCGCGAAGCGCAAACAGCTATTTGTTAACAAATATATTGTTAACCAATCACAAGTGATTCTTCAGCACCTATCACGATCTAACCTCAAAAGTATCACAAAGTAAAAGAAATTTTGGGCCATTTGAGCGTTTAAATAAATTATAGTCACCATAGAAACACATAAAAGTAAGCACATGTTATATTTTTTATCTTTACGTACCGTAAGAATGTAATATCCGAGCATGGATATATCAAGCTTGCTTTTTAACAATTCCATGAAGCAGAATTGTGTCAATACGTTTTCGATACCTGCTATCAAACTGCAATCGACGTGCACATGAAAAACTCCGCACTAAAATCCCGACAAAAATTGCAGAAATATATCTTACCTGAGAATTCTGAGATGATGTTCAACGATCTCACCTATTTCGTTAAACTCAACACTTTTTTTCTGATCTTCCGATCGATTCACAAATTCGTTGATCCATCTCATCAGGACAGTCAGTTGACCATAGGCGTGAGCTGTGAATACAGCACCAATGCTGATAATGGCAACGGCGCTCGAATTTACAATAAATCCAGATATAAATTGCGTGGCGAGGACAATTTCGTTCATTGGACTGCTATCAACGGGAATTAAATTCTTATACGCAGCACAAGGTAACATGCGAATAATTCTGGTTTCGTTGGCGATCTCGATGGTTTGAGTGGCGAACGCTGTCACCACGCAATATGTTAAGACGCCACCTTGCATGAAAGTAGCACAAAAAGCCGCGATAAAGCGGCCAATCCTCGCGTATTTCATCATCACTTGTGAATCTTCCGGTCTCGTTACTATCTTCCAATCAGTTTGCACGTGATGTATGCAATCACGAATCTCGTTGCTTCGTAGCAATAAATTGGTGTAATTGATGCCTCCGATAAACCAATGACTGAGCGGACCAAACACCTTCAATTTCATGTAAATACTTTCATCTTCCAGAATAAAGTGGAATATGCAAGGGATCACGGTAAACAATATAAAGCCATAACAGAGAGCGATTAAAATAAACGAAATGATTCTCTCGCGTCTCGACGTTGATGTGGACGCAGGCCAGGCACCTATTGATATTAGTAGCCATCGATTAAACTGCAAACTGTAATCCCCCAGACTATCAAAAGTTTTTTCTACTACCGCAGACTTATTCGTCATCGTGACCACTAAAGTTGTGGGGACGACTGAATCGGATATTTTTCATGAAACGAGTAAATGCATCAGGTTGTATAACGCTTGCGCATTGTTCACCGAACGATTGTAAGCGGGTCGATTCGTGTAGTCAGTCTCTGCAACCAGTTGCAGCGGTACACACAAATGTGAAGGTTTAGAAGTTGTTGACAACCATTTGGTGAAGTGGAAGCCTCTGTACGGTTTAGTGGATCTATTATATTTAAAATATGGGAAGATCTATGGAATTCTTGGTGGAGTGTTTGGAAATACAAACGATTTCACTAAATTTTCTAAATACTAAACACGATTTGCACAGGTAATTCAGAAAATGCTATGATATAATTAGAGATTAGTGTAATAAAGATTATGAGTTGACAGAGTTGACTATATTAGGGTTATTTTTTGAACAATAATCGGCGGAAAATTGATATCCACTTTCGAAGATGGTCAGAATGGATGGTCAGAAGATGGATACAGTATCTATGCATATTTATGTACTGTGATTTACTTATTCTAAATAATGGAAAATCATATACGTTTTGTTTTATTTGTTTAATATTCCAATTCTTTTTCCTACAGCTAGAATTTGTTTCGTGATATAAGTTGGGTTTATTTTTCAATATATTTTAGCAAAGGTGTATAAGAAATATCTCATGCATAAAAGTTACACGAATACAAACAATATTGTCAACAATATTATTGCCAGTATCTATACTTAGAATCGTAAAAACTTGTGCAGTATAAACTATACTTTAAGATTATATTTTATTACGTCACTTGACGTAACAGGTTCAGATACGTGAAAGCAGTTTTTATAACCTGGAATAACAATGATTTCATGAGGATAAATATGTAGATAATGTGTACAGTAGAACTTCATTCATTGAAACGAAATTTTACTGTCTGATTAAACGAACTTCCGTCGTCTGACTTCACTTATAGGAACGAAAATTTCTATCATTCGAATAAGAGATCATCGACAGTCAAATTTTATATTTTAACTCTTTAATAAATTCAGATAGATGGTGTTCCAGCATAAACGGAAATATCAAGTAGGCTTACAGTACTGAACGTTTGAATGGACATATGAATTATCTTCCCTGCGGTGATTTCAACGACCACACTCGACCGCATAATGATTAAAATCAACTCAAGGATTCTCTTTTCGGTTAAGTAGTACCAATTTGCCATATACACTACGTCACCAACTTTTCTGCTCTGTTAAAAATTCATTCGGTTAATATTCATTATGGCTTTGATCTATTACATTATTTATATTTTTATTATATGTTATATTATTATTATTTTTATTATATATTTCAGTACCTGTTCCGTCAATGTTTCACCGATATAACATATTACAAAAATGTTGAAACAGATTGAAGCCAGAAGCATGGAATAGGTGGTCAAAATTTGAATATCGCTATCAGACCATTCCTAAAATATGTAAAGAGAATGCAACGACCATACACAGAAAGGACTTAATAATAAAATAAATTTTATAGTTGATTACTTTAATAAGTCCTCTTTAGTTTAATATATTATAATGAGAAATATCAGTGATTAATATATACCGTAACAATGTAATAGCTGAGCATACACATATGCAGGGTGGATCTAAGCACTTCCAAGAAGAATATTCGATTTACCGTCTCCTCGATACTCGATACAAAACTGTAATTGGAACATAGGAAAATTACAAAAATACAAACAAGAACATATAAGAACGATATAAAACAGAATACCTCAGCGTTCTCAGATGACGTTCCACGATAATCCCTATGTTCTCAAATGGTGCTATTTTCTCTTTTCTCGATTCATTTACAAATTCTGTGATCCATGTCATAACAACATTCAACTGGCCACACGCGTGAGCAATTAGAACAACCGTTATACTGAGAATCCCTAGTGTACTAGAACTTACGATGAACCCAGTTAAAAATTGCATAAAGAGAATAATCTCATTCGTAGGACTTTCATTGATATCTATCAATTCTTTGTATATCACGTATGGCAACTGGTGCACGATTCTCGTTTCATTACCTACTTGGATTACTTCTGTGCTCAACGCTGTCATGAAACAATAACAAAAAACACCACCTTGCATGAAGGCCGCTGTTGAAGCCGTCACATAGCGACCAAATTTCGCGCTCTTCAGCATCACTTGTTGATCCTTTTCCCTCTTCACTGTTCTCCAATCTGTTTGCATATGCTCGACGCAATATCGTATATCTTTACCTCGTAATAACAGAGTAGTATAATTGATGCTACCAACGCACAAATAACTCACAGGTCCAATCAGCCTTAGTTTAATACGAAAACTTTCATTTTCCAGGATTATGTGGAGTAAACAGGGGATTATAGTGCAGATTAAAATGATATAGCAGATGACGATTAAAACGAAGGACATGATTCTTTCGAGTCTCGAAGTAGAGGGAAAAGAAGGCCACGCACCGATCGGTTTTAGGAACCAGCGATTTAATTGAAGACTGTAGTCGCTACGGCCATCAAAGTCGATCTTTATAGCCACAGTTTTGTTCGTCATAGTGGTAACTCATCGACGCTGTAAAAACAACTGAATCGAGAATAGCCTGCACCGCGTGTGCCAGTGAACCAGGATTTCTTAACGCTTGCGCAGCTTTCTCAGAATTATAAATTGTACATGCCGATCGATTTGTCTAGTCAGTCTCTGTGCCACTTGTTGAAGCAGTGTAAGTTACTGAATACGTTTAAAAGTTGTCGACAGTTCAAAAGATGTCGCGTGACGTAGATGATGCATACGCAAGGAGAATTATTCGTGCGATATACGGGATTGAATTGGAAGTATAGAAAAATGTATATTTCTCGAATAATGTAGGTTGGATTAATTCAGTCATTTCAGGACTCAAATATTTCAAGATTCTTTCTAAGCTACATTCGTGTGTTATTACTCTATTGCACTAAATGAATATAATAGCATGATTGATTTTTAAGTAAATTTCATTATCATGTGGAGATAAAAATTCGCTTAGTTTGGCTCTTCGCTTTATCAGCACAAAATAAAACACTCAATTTTCGTGACAACGATGGGGAACTTCTCCAGGAAGGGGTTAATGGAGTATTCGAAAATTACAAATAATCTCATGGATGGAATTGCTATTTTTTAATACTAAGTGCTGAAGGTCAATTTTTGGTTGTGTTTTACATTATTCGAAGAGTACTACAAATAAAAATAAGAATTAATGTAATAAATAGATTGCGCATATTTATGTAAATTCATATTTTCATTACATCTATTATACATGTGTATTCGTATATCGATTATATAAGCCGATATCGTCTTTTACGAAAACGAGTGCATATACAGGGTGGTTGGTAACTGGTGGTACAAGCGGAAAGGGGGTGATTCTACGCGAAAAAAGAAGTCGAAAATATACAATAAAAATTTTTCGTTTGAGGCTGTGTTTTCGAGAAAATCGACTTTGAACTCTCGCTCGGAACGCGTGCACTTTACCACGTCTCGTTACAACGGATCTCACTATAGATCGTTGTCTCGATGGAAAAATTAAAAAAAATAAAAAAATAAAAAAAATTTTTATTCTATATTTTCGACTTCTTTTTTCGCGTAGAACCACCCCCTTTCCGCTTGTACCACCAATTACCAACCACCCTGTATAATGATGATACGACTAGAAATTGTAAACCGTATGAATTGTTGCTGATTCTTCTACTTAGAGTTTTCGAAATTAGAGTTTCGAAAGGCAATTTTACTTCCATATTCATACTTACTGTATCATGATTCGATTTTATTTCACATTTCTCTATAGTTTCACGATTGACGTTTTCTAATTTTGATTGTTCAAATTAAAAAGCAATTCTGATTACGGTTGAAATTCACAATTTCTGACATCAATTTTTAACATAAAAATTATATACAATATACGTAGGTATATTTCATTCTTTATATATAAAATTTTTTAAAACGCTTTATACTTTTTCTAGGATTCCATTTTATCTCGTCATTTGCTGTAACATATTCAAATACGCGAAACCTGTTTTTAATACCTGAAACGGTAGAATACTCGAATGAATAGACAACACGAGCATAAGTGCAAGTATCGAATTAACTTACATTACCGAACGTATAAACGGACATCTGAATGAATTTTCCTGCAGTCAAATGAACAACCGTACTCGATCGCGCGATGATCAAAATCAAGTCTAGGATTACTTTATTGGGTAAATAATACCAGTTTGTCATATAAACCACTTCACCAACTTTTTGGCACTGTTAAGAATTTGTTCGATTACTTATGATCACGATTTTGATTTTTAACATTTATACTATTTCAAATTAATATTCATATCGCTTGACATTAATATTTTAATATCAAAACTACAAACGACTGAAGTATGAAACCTTTTAACAAAGGAGTCCAAATGAAAGATATACAAAGAAATCATTCAAATTATCAAAATCATAGTCTTGCAAATCTATACATTTACTATACAAGATTATGAATTATTCCTTTTAGTTACTGTGGTAGTTTTAATGTTAACGACTCTCAAATACCTGCTCCGTTAATATTTCACTGATATAACATATCACGAAAATGTCAAAACAAATTGAAATGAGCATCATAAAATAGGTAATCAAATTCTGAATATCCTGGTCAGCCCATTCCTAAAAATGAAAATGAAACAATAATATGCAAAAATGGATTCTCGAAAGAAATAAATTAGTAATAATAATAGAAATACATTTGACAAGTACCGAAAGAATGTAATAGCCAATTACGCAAATATCCATCGTGGATCTGAACATCTCGACAAAATATATTTTGAACATCACATCCTCGATACACGATATAAAACTGCAATTAACACATAATGTAGTCGCGAAGTTCACTCCTACAAAGCCAACAAGAAAAGAAATAAAAAAGTACACCTTACTTCAATGTCCTCAGGTGTCGTTCCACGATCATTCCAATTTCGATAAAATTGCCAGTTTTCGTCCTTTCTCTGGCCTTATTAACAAATTCAGTGATCCATACCATAATTACGTTCAACTGACCGCACGAGTGTGCAGCTAGCACAGCTGACAGACCAAAAATCCCACTTGTACTAGAATTTGCGATAACAGTGGACCACAATTGCAAGAGAAGCATAATTTCGTTTGTCAGACTATCATCGACGTTCACCAGCTTCTTGTATACTGCACAAGGTAACAAGTGTAAGATCCTCGTCTCGTTTCCAACTTGCATCTCCACTGTACTTAATGCTGCCGCAAAAAAAAAGCACAAGACGCTACCCTGCACGAAAATGACGGAAAAACCCGCTATGTAGCGGCCTAATTTCGCGTTCTTCAGCATCACGTTTTTATCCTCCTCTCTGGTTACTGTTCGCCAGTCAGCTTCTATATGTTCTATGCACTGTCGTATATTTTTGCCATGTGTTAACAAAGCTGTATAATTAATGCCGCTGAAGATCCAATGGCTCACGTAACCGAACATCTTCAATTTGAAGTTAAAGCTTTCGTCTCCTAGAATCATTAGCAGTAAACTAGGAATCACAGCGAGAATCACAATGCTTAAGCAAACGATGTTTAAAATAAACGAAACGATCTTTTCGAGTTTTGTCGTGGAAGCAGACGATGGCCAAGCGCCGATTGATTGTAAGAACCATCGATTCAGTTGAAGACTGTAATCGCTGTTGCTGTTGCTGTCACTTTCTACGATCACTGCTTCGGTCATCATCGCGGAATGAAGCCGTTGTTAGAAATCAAGCATTTACATATACAGGATGTCTGTAGAAGTTCAACGCTTGCGCGGGTTTTTTATGTTCTTGTTCGACTGATCGATTTGTCTAGTCGGTAGAATTTTCTTAGAATACTGCAAAGTTATATACGCATGGAAATTATCAGCTGCAATTGTGTGAAATGGTTGATGTAGATGCAATGAATCATTCTTGTTTCTAACTTTCAGGGTGTATGTTTAGTAGCAGATGGATACGTAATCGTGCTATGTGCTAGGAAGTTGTAGTTGAAGGTGTTTTAATTTGTGCTTATGATTATGATAAATTTCATGATGAGTGATATAATAATTTGAGATTATTTATTTTTATATTTTTCTAAAATCTAACGTGTGTTGTGACTGCTTTTTAAGGAAAACGGAATACGGAATATAGGATTCGTAGAAATCCTGCTGCACTGAACGCGCGAAATTCTTTATTATATCATAAAAATATTCAGCGCTTTACAAATACAATAATTGATCATTTAATGTAAGTACTTTATTTCTGGCCTTGTCGATCATCAGTGATGATAATATTTCATTGAAAAGTCACTCGTGACAGTCAACATGTTACTCATGCGATATAATACATTGCGGTATCACATTGAAAATAACAACGAACGATTATTCTCCTGCTTTTTGATGCGGTATGCAAATGCTTTATAACATCGTGCGGATCATGTTGAGGTACGCGAAAGAAGTTTTAAACACCTGAAAGACAGAATATACATGAATTTGTATTAAATATATAAAATTCTACATTAGCTATTATCTATTAGCTATTAGTTATGCATTAGTTGTTAATTGTATTAAGAATTCTGTCCATTATATCATAAGTATATATATATATTTTATCGATACTTACGACGCCAAAGGTCGTGATAGATATTTGTATGAATTTTCCAGCAGTAATTTTGACCACCATACTCGATCTTGAAATAACCAGCACTAAACCGAGAGCAGTTTTGTGAGGTAATCGGTACCATTCAGTCATATAAACTTTCTTCCCAACTCTTTCGCCCTGCCGTGTATTTGATAGTTTGAGATTTAATATAAATACTTCTTTATTGTTACTTTCTTACCTGTTCAATAACTATTTCTCCGATGTAACAGAATATGAATATGTTAAACACCATGGATGCATACACGATAGCATATACGATTCTCATATCTTTCGATTTTTCCTGTGAAATTGAAATATATGTATCGTATAAATAGATATGTGAGTTAAGTAGAACAGACAACGTATGAGTCGCGGTCCTGTATTTTAACGCTAATTTATTTATGTTGAATCATTTTAGCTCTAACTAGATGATATTATAGAGAAATATTTCTAAGTTGTTTTGGTAAATATACACAAAAAGGAAGTCACCACCGATTTGAATGATTTTTAAATATGTTGAGTGCTGAGTGTATGAGCTTTTTCCCTGTACATGTGAAGTTGTTGGTCTTAGCCTCCGAATTGGATTGAGTCAGTACTAATATTAACACTTTGACTTCCGTGTAAAGTTATTGGCAACTTTAAACAGTAGCCGACGTTTTTTGATAAAAAATTTCAAATTCGTAATCTCTACGTAAAGGGTCAACTTGCGCGTGATACCAACGTTGTGTCACCGGACACTAAAATTTGGCCTGCATTTCACAACACGTTGGTGCCATCGGACGTGAAAGTGTTAATCGCTTTGTCGGTATTTATATGAACAATGTTAATATGCTACCTTACGACGTAACGCGGTGGTCGGATTAGTATTATTATTAACCCAATCCAACTTTAAAATTATGGTCGACCGATAGTATATATGTTTGCATATAACTCCAAAACTCAGGCTGATCGGTGGATATATATAGTGGCTCTCTTTTTGTGAATATTTACCATTATTTTTTTAGTTTGTTTTAAAACATACCGTGAGAAAAGAATATTTGATTATGCACATGTTTATCGTACATCCCACCAACTCAACGAGACATATCATGTTCATAACTTTTTCTATCGAGGCTATGAGACTGAAAGTAATATTATCGTCATATGTATTCATCATAAAAAATTCATCACGAAATATCAATACCAAATAATAAATATATGTATACATCCATCATAGAAAATTAATTTAATATAAAAAAAGTAGCTTAGACATGATTGAATTATTTTGTGATGCTGTTACATTAATTTCATGTTTCTTTTATTTAGCATCTAAATTGAATGTCTTACTTGAATTCTTAAACCTTAACTATTCGAAAAAGATGAATTATAAGTACAACTAATAATCAATAGAAGAATTAAATAACAGTATATCCTACAAGATATCGTATTCAATAAATGAAATATGTGTGACTACACGATAACTCGCGATATTATCATATTTTGCAAATCTTGACTGGAATTCAAATATACAACAAAAAGTAAAAAAAGAAAATAAATAACATAGTCTCATTGATGTTATCAAATAATCTATATCAGTAAATGAGACATATATGCGCAAATAACAGCACAATAACCAGTAAAGACCTTAATGTTCGCAGGTGATGTTCAACAATAATACCAAGCTTCCTCTGAGCGACCGTCTGTGCTTCCTGTTTCTCCTCGACTTTCGTATCCACCAAATTATCCAACCTGGCCACCACCATATTCAATTGACCACTTGCATGCATCGTTAGAACAGCTGCCAAACCACAAGCTCCCACCGTGACAGACGTCACGATGAAGCCAGAAAGGATTTGCAGGACAAACACGATCTCATTCGCCGGACTAAATCTAGCGTCCAACAAATTCGTATAAACCGGACAGGGTAACGGATACATGAAATAACTGTCATTCCCAACGAGAAACATCATCTTCTTAAAGCCTTTAGTTATGCTGAAGGCCAGAACGCCACTGTGCATACAGAATGCAGCTATGAAAGCGATGAAACGTCCGACCTTCGCGTACTTCAGCATCATTTCACGACTGCTGGCATTTTCAACGACCTGCCAGTCGCGTTCCACGTGTTTTATGCAACGGATTATGTCGTCGGTTTTCGACAAAAGACAACAGTAATTCAATTCTCCCATCAGCCAATGACTCACTGGACCAATGATCTTCATTTTCATCCTCGAGCTTTCAGCTTCATACACGATGTGCAATATACAAGGTACGATTGTGAAAATGATCAACGAGTGGCAGATAAAGTTCAACAATTTTGCGAATAATCTTTGCGTTCTGTTTGTCTTAGTAAGCTTTGGCCATGCTCCTATTGGTTGCATTAGCCAACGATTTACTTGGATGCTGTATTCGTAATCATGAGCGTAAAAAGCGTTGGATATCGGTGGTTCGCTGGACACGTCCACCATGATTACTTCGCGCAGGTTGTTTGTTGACTGAATTACTCAAGTTTCAGGTACAATGCCATGGTAAAATAGCGCGTGCGCGAATTTTTTCACGACCCCGTATCGCCGTAGTGCAGCTGTTACCTTTCAAAGGGTTCGAGCCCTTCTAAGTTCTCAGTCAGAGCTTATACCACTTTATGCATTATTTACGACTTTTGTACGACAGGATTGATGACGTTTGAGGGTAATCGATTGATTGATTTTTTCAGGCCACAATAGTGCACTAGTGTGTTGTCTGTTTCGCAGTAGGTTGAAGGGATCAATTTCTAGAGGATGAATTCCCATTCGAGGAAATTCCTCATATTGTTTCTTCGTATCGCGTCAGATGTAAGTACTTCTGTCACAACTTTATTAAAACTATTCAGGAAGGAAATATTACCGAATGTCTAGTTGAGCGAGGTTATTCTTTTCGAATTTATAACGGAACGAATTTAAGAAAACTGTAGACTGAGAGTTATTTCGCAATATCGATAAAGTTTCCTATTTAAACTAAAGCGATATTGAAGTACACAAGTTCCGGTACTTCAACAGGATTAAAATTAATATAAAATATTAATCGCATTTGGATACTTAACAACATAAGGGTATATTGTATAAATAACAGTTCAAATAAATTTTTGTGCAATATACAGGAACATTACATAGGATGTGTTTAAACTATGTTATACTTTAAGGAGAGCTCATGTTAATGTTCGTATACTCATTTTGAAAAATTGACAATAGACCGATCAATTTTTTAATTCGAAGATTCCATCGAATGCTTAAATTTATGTCCTCATTGTAATCATGATCTGGAGGTAAGGTGTTATCTGTATGGGTCGGGAATTTAGAATATTTAACAAGGGGCTGTAGGGAATCCACAGGAGGTATCAGGTTAGAAGACGTGGTGGAAAGTTGAAAAAGAAAGAAGAAGAAAAGAATAAAAAAATAGGGAATAAGTAACCCAAAGAGAGTTTTAATGAACGCAGGGGTGCAATAACTAGGGTGGAAGAAGACGAGGGCCATGCACCGATTGGTTTTAAAAACCATCGATTCAATTGAAGACTGTAGTCACTGTTGCTGTTGTTGTCAGTATCGATGATCATTGCTCTGGTTGTCATTACGGAGTGAGACTGCCGTTAGGCAGCAGTCGTGCAACTATGGGGGATGCATGGGGTAGTGCAACGCTTGTGTGAGTTCTACCGATCTATTCATCAATTGGTAGAACTTGTTTTAGGATATTGTGAAAGTATATACGCTTAGTAACTGTTAATTGCAATTGTTGGAAGTAGATAGTGTGCGTGCAGTGAATCATTTCTGTTTCTAACTTTAATAGTGTATACCTTCAAATTTTTAATAGTCAGGTGCTAGGGAGATGTAGTAGACTTAATTTGTGCTAGTGATTATGATAAATTGAATGATAAATGGTATAATACTTTGCATTGTTTCTGTCGGTATTTACAAATGCCAGTCGTAGGATTTGATTTTTATATTATCGAATAGTATTACGAACAAACATTAAGAATAATTATAATGTTTCCAACGAAGAACTCGAAGATATAACATGTAATAAAAATATGAGAACAATGGAGTATAGTTATAACAAACGATTCTTCAATCTATCACCCCATAGATTTTTTATACCGCAAGTATTCTTACACTTAACTAGATCTATTAGGTTGACAATCATGTATTATAGTCTGTAACATTAATCATAAAATTAGTTCAATCGACGACTTATTTATTTGTTGACATTCTCTTATAATATCCTTTCAGAATTCCACTTTATCACATCATTTGCTGCAACAAATTCAAATATGCGAAACCTGTTTTTATCACCTGAAATGGCAGAATATTTCATGTGAACAGACAACATTGCTATGAGTACAAGTATAGAATAAACTTACACTACCAAAAGTGTAAACGGACATATGAACTAATTTTCCTGCAGTGATATGAACGTTCCAGCAGTGATATGAACGACCACATTTGATCGTGCGATGACCATAATCAAGTCGAGGATTGTTTTACCGGGTAAATAATACCAGTTCGTCATGTAAACGACTTCACCAATTTTCTTGCACTGTTAAGAATTTGTTGAATTAGTCATCACGAATTTGATTTCCAGAATTTATATTACCCCGTATTAACATTAGACCGATGTGTGAAACATGTAGGTGCCAAAGAAATTGAAAAAAATGAATGACATATGAAAAAATCATTCAAATTACCAAAAATGTATCATTGTGAATCTATAAAAGTTATATGAAAAATGATTAATTATTAATTTTGATTACTCGGTTAGTTCTAGAGTTAGAGTGTTAATGTCTCTCTGATACCTGTTCCGTTAATAGTTCACCGATGTAACATATTATGAAAATGTTAAAACAGATTGTAACGAACATCATAAAATACGATGCCAAATTTCGAATATCATGCTCCGCCCATTCCTGAGACAAAATCGTAAAAAGAATAGAACAATTATACAGAAAATGAAAGTTATATCCACTGCGGAAAATAACAGGTAAACGATAAAAGTATAGTAATCATGTACCGATAGAATGTAGTAGCCAATTACGCATATATCCATCGTGCACCTTAACATTTCCAACAAACAGATTTTATTCATCACATCCTCGATATATGATATAAAACTGCAATTAACACGTAATATAATGCAAATGATTACCCTTAAAAGCCACACAAAAAAAGATTTTTAAAAAAACCTTACTTCAATGTCCTCAGATGTCGTTCTACGATTACTCCGATTTGTATAAAACCACCAGTTTTCTTCTCTACTCTGGTTTCATTGACGAATTCAGCGATCCATAACGTAATAACATTTAACTGACCGCATGCGTGAGCAGTTAGAACTGCTGCGAGACTAAAGATGCCAATTGTACTAAAATTTGCGATAACAGTAGACCAGATTTGCAAGAGAAGCATGAATTCGTTTGTTGGAATTTCGTCGACGTTCACCAGCTTCTTATATACTGCACAAGGTAGCACATGTAAAACTCTCGTCTCGTTCGCAATTCGAATCTCTACTGTATTCAATGCTGTCACAAAACAAAAGCACAAGACGCTTGATTGCACAAAAATAGCAGTGAACGCCGCTATGTAGCGACCGATTCTCGCGTTTTTCAACATCACGTGTTGATCTTCCTCTCTGGTCACTGTTCGCCAGTCAGCTTCTATGTATGACACGCACTTTCGTATGTCTTTGTTGTGCATTAGTAAAACCGCGTAATTAAAGCTGCTGACGAACCAATGATTCACAAAACCGAAGGTCTTCAATTTGAAGTTGAACGTCTCGTCTTCCAGAATTATTACTAGTAAACTAGGAATCGCAGTAAGAATCAAGGTGCTAAAGCAAACGATGTTTAAAATAAGTGAAACGATCTTTTCGAGCCTTGTCGTGGAAGGAGACGATGGCCAAGCGCCGATCGGTTTTAAAAACCATCGGTTCAATTGAAGACTATAGTCACTATTTCTCTTGCTGTCACCTTCTGTGATCACTACTTCGGTCGTCATCGCGAAATAATGCCATTGTTAGAAACCCAGCGTCTACATATAGAGGATGTTGGCAGAAGTTCAACGCTTGCGCGAGTTTTTTAGCTATTTGTTCAACTGATCGATTCGTCTAGTCGGTAGAACTTTTTTAGAATACTATGAAAGTATATACGCTTGGAAACTGTCAGTTGCAATCATGTGAAGCGGATAGCGTACATGGAATGAATCTTTCGTGTCCCTAACTTTAACAGCGTGTGTCTTCAAATTTTTAGTGGATGGTGGATAGTGATACGCGGGTATGTTATGTGCTAGGATGTTGCAGTTGATTTAATTTCTGCTAGTGACTATAAGAAATTTTATAATAAATGATACAATAATTTGCAATATATTTGTCGGTATTTAGAAATGCCAGTTCTAAGGCTTGATTTTTATACCATCGAATATTAGTACGAGAAAATCATTATCAGTAATTTTATTGTTTCCAAACAATTAACAATAGATAAAATACAAATATTTTATCAATTATATATTAAACATCTGTGTATTATCGATACTTACGAGGTCAAAGGTCGTGATAGATATTTGTACGATTTTTCCAGCAGTAATTTTGACCACCATACTTGATCTTGAAATAGCCAGGACTAAACCGAGAGCAGTTTTGTGAGGTAATCGGTATCATTCAGTCATATACACTTTTTCCCAAATCTTTCGCCCTGTCGTGTGTTTGATAGTTTGAGGTTTAATATAACTACTGCTTTATTGTTACTTTCTTACCTGTTCAGTAACTATTTCTCCGATATAATAGAATATGAATATATTAAACACCATAGATGCATACAGGAGAACGTATACAATTATCATATTCTTCAATTTTTCCTGAGAAATTAAAATATATGTGTCGTACGAATGCTAGTGCGAATTAAGTAGAAAAGTCAACGTATGAGTCGCGATTCTGTATTTGACGCTAATTTATTTCTGTTAAAAGATATCTCAATGTTTGATTCATTTTAACTCTAACTAGAAGATATTGTGAACACATTTTCAATATATAAATTATTTCTTTCATTTTTATTCTGAAACATACCGTGAGACAATGATGTATGATTAAACACATCTTTATCGTACACCCCACCGACTCAATCAAAAGCTCCTACCGTGACAGTGGTCAAGATGATCCTAGAAAGGATCTACATGGTGAACACGATCTCATTCGTCTGAATCTAATGACCAATAGGTTCGTTTAAACCGGGTGAGACAACGGGTTCATGAAAAAATTACCATTCTCCATACGAAACATCATCTTCTTAAAATCTTTAGTCGCGTTGCATGCTAGAATATCGCTATGCATACCCAGTGCAGAGAGAATATTGCCGAGTGCCAAGTTGAATGAGATTATTCTTTTGGAATTTGTGATAGAACAAATTTAAAAAAACTGTATACTAAAAATTATCTTGTAACATATAAGCTATATAAAAAATTTCCTAAATATTGCATTTTTAATAAGGAGTCAAGGCAACCTTGTCGTGACTTGGTAGAAATAAAATAATCTTCAACGATAATATTTCCTCTGTTTAATCTAATATTTCTAAATTTAGGGTTGTTCCCAGATCAAAGTACAGTATGACGTTGAACTAATCTTAATATGAGTTAAAGTAGTATGAAGACAGGAATACGTAGTTTTATTCAAAACAACAATTTTCAATAAATTTCTTGTTTTGCAAATTCCAGACGGTTGAAACTTAACTAACTTTCATCCAAAACATTTTTCTATCAAATGTTCGGATGTGGTTGAAAAATCTTCGCGATAGTTACATACGTGGTACAACCTGTATCTTTATTACAATTACTGCAGCTTAATTTTTGCTTTCATTTTACACCAGCCAATTAACAGCCAAAATATTTAGAAATGGATATCAAGTTAGATCGAGACAATTTTACTTGCGTAGATATAGATTCCTGTATCGCGATTAGATCTCGTTTCAAATTTTGTTGTAGTCTCACTATCAATGCATTTCAATCGTAATTAAATGCGGAAATAACAAAGTTAAAAAAACAAAGAATTTTTCTGTTTGAAATTTACGACTTCTAGTCTGTTAATTCTTAACGTACAAAGTTTTATGCGATATTTACGTGTATTTTGTACTGTATATACTAAATTATTAAAAACACAATATATTTTTGCAGGATTCTATTTTATTACGTCATTTGCTGCAACAGATTCAAGTATGCAAAACCTGTCTTCACAACCTGAAATGGCAGAATATTTTACGTGAACAAACAATACAGTTATAAGTAGGAGTATCGAATAAACTTACACTACCAAATGTATAAACCGACATATGAACTAATTTTCCTGCAGTGATTTGAACGACTACATTCGATCGTGCGATGACCATAATCAAGTCGAGGATTGTTTTACCGGGCAAGTAATACCAGTTCGTCATGTAAACGGCTTCGCCAATTTTCTTGCACTGTTAAGAATTTGTTGAATTAATCATCACGATTACGATTTGCTTCATTTATATCACTTCATACTAATACTAGGGCGAAGTATGAAACATATAAGTAGCAAAGAACTTAAAATAAAAGACACATGAAAAAACCATTCAAATCACCGAAAATGTACCACTGAATCTATAAAGGTTGTATTAAGAACGATTAATTATTAACTTTGGTTACCCTGCTAATTCTAGAATTAGAGAGTTAATGTGTTGATGATACCTGTTCCGTTAATAGTTCACCGATGTAACATATTATGAAAATGTTAAAACAGATTGTAACGAACATCATAAAATACGTTGCCAAATTTCGAATATCATGCTCTGCCCATTCCTAAGACGAAATCGTAAAAAGAATAGAACAATTATACACAAAATGAAAGTTATATCCATTGTGGAAAATAACAGGCAGACAATAAAAATATGCTAATTATGTACCGACACAATGAAGTAGCCAATTACACATATTTCCATCGTGCATCTTAACATTTCCAAAAAACAGATTTTATTCATCACACCCTCGATATATGATATAAAACTGCAATTAACATTTAATATAATCCAATTGATTGCTCTTAAAAGCCACAGAAAAAAATAATCTAAAAAGAGATCTTACTTCAATGTTCTCAGATGTCGTTCCACGATTACTCCAATTTTCGTAAAACCATCAGTTCTGCTCTCTATTGCGGCTTCATTGACAAATTCAACAATCCATAACATAACAACATTTAGCTGACCGCACGCGTGAGCAGCTAGAACTGCTGCGAGACTAAAGATGCCAATTGTACTAAAATTTGCAATAACACTAGACCAGACTTGCAAAAAAATCATGAATTCGTTTGTTGGACTTTCGTCGACGTTTACCAGCTTCTTGTATACTGCACAAGGTAGCACGTGTAAAATTCTCGTCTCGTTTCCAATTTGAATCTCGAGCGTATTTAGAGCCGTCACGAAACAAAAGCACAAAACGCTACCTTGTACAAAAATTGCGCAGAAAGCTGCTACGTAACGACCGAATTTCGCGTTCTTCATCATCACGTGTTGATCCTCCTTTCTGCTCACTGCTCGCCAGTCAGCTTTCATGTGTTCTACGCATCGTCGTATGTCTTTGTTGTGTAATAACAACACGCTATAAGTAAAGATACTGACGATTAAATGACTCAAGAAATCTAGGCTCTTCAATTTCGAGTTAACGCTCTCGTCTTCTAGAATCATTTGCAGTACACTGGGTATCGCAGTGATAATTACGGTGCTGTAGCAAATGGCGTTTAAAAGAAACGAAATTATCTTTTCTAGTCTTGTGGTGGATGGAGACGATGGCCATGCACCGATCGGTTTCAAGAACCATCGATTCAATTGTAGACTGTAGTCACTGTTGCTGTTGCTATCAGCTTCTATCACCACTGCTTCGTTCGGCATCGCGGAATGAAGTCGTTATTAGAAAGCAGACGTGCGTCAATGGGGGATGCATGGAGGAGTGCAACGCTTGCGCGTGTTTTTTAGGTACTTGTTCTACCGATCGATTCGTCTAGTCGGTAGAACTTGTTTTAGAAAAGTTGAAAAGTATAATCGCTTGGAAATTGTCGGTTGTAATGCTGTGAAGTGGATGGCGTGCGTGCAATGATTCAATACCCTCCCTACGTTAACTGTATATGTTGTAAAATTTTTAATAAGAAGTGGCTAGTCGTCCGTACGTGTGTTAGGTGCTTGGAAGTTATAGCTGTGTTAGTTTGTGCTTGGAAGTTGTAGCTGTTTTAATTTGTGCTTGTGAATTGTTGAATTTCATGATAACGTGATAAATGATATAATAATTTTCATTCTTTGTCGATATTTACAAATGCCAATTTTTAAATTTTGTTTGTAGATTATCGAATATTATTACGAAGTGAGACACGTTATTTATAATTGTAATCTTTCCAATGAAGGATTTCGACAGAGTAGCATTTTACAAAAACGTGAATAAAGTAGAGGAGTGTAGCTATAACGTACGATCTTCGTAAATTTTCTTGTTCTTAATTAGATCTATGAGATTATCAATCATTTTCTTCAATCATTTTTTTTTGTAAAATCTATTGTTATTGAATATTATTAATATTGATTATTATTTACAGATTCGTGTTGGCATCGCAGGGTGTTTGGTCATTGTTCTCCATTCTGAAGTTTTTCAACGCGCCGCTGGGATTCATTCTTCTTGATTTGAATAAGTCACGCGACAAGCATCCGCTCGGTTGGAACACCTGTGACAAGGTTTGTGAACTATGAACTCCAACTATGTACACCGCAGAAACTTCAGAGATCATATTCGTGCTATCTATCTAGATGGTTGAAGGCTAAATAACTTTTATTCAAAACATTTTTGTATCGAATATTCGGATGTGGTTGAAAAATCTTAGCCATAGTTACATACGTAGTTCAACCTGTATTTTTGCTATAATTACTGAAGCTTAATTTTTTCTCTCATTTTACGTCAGTCAATTAACAGTCAAAATATTTACAAGACGATATCAGGTTAGATCGAGACAATTTTACTTGCATAGATATAGATTCCTGTATTGTGATTAGATCTCATTTAAAAGTCTTTTGTAGTCTCATTATTAATTCATTTCAATCGTAATTAAATACGGAAATAACAAAGTTGAAAAAATAAAGAATTTTTTCTGTTTGAAATTCACGACTTCTAACCTGTTTATTCTTAACATACAAAATTTTATGCGCTATTTACGTATATTTTGTATTTTATATTCTAAATTATTAAAGACACAATATATTCCTCCAGGATTCCATTTTATTACATCATTTGCTGTAACAGATTCAAATACGCAAAACCTGTCTTCACAACCTGAAATGGCAGAATATTTTACGTGAACAGACAATACAGTTATGAGTAAAAGTATCGAATAAACTTACACTACCAAAAGTGTAAACGGACATATGAACTAATTTTCCAGCAGTGATATGAACGACCACATTTGATCGTGCGATGACCATAATCAAGTCGAGGATTGTTTTACCGGGTAAATAATACCAGTTCGTCATGTAAACAACTTCACCAATTTTCTTGCACTGTTAAGAATTTGTTGAATTAGTCATCACGATTACGATTTGCTTCATTTATATCACTCCATACTAATACTAGGGCGAAGTATGAAACATATAAGTAGCAAAGAACTTAAAATAAAAGACACATGAAAAAACCATTCAAATCACCGAAAATGTATCATTGAATCTATAAAGGTTGTATTAAGAACGATTAATTATTAACTTTGGTTACCCTGCTAATTCTAGAATTAGAGAGTTAATGTGTTGATGATACCTGCTCCGTTAACAGTTCACCAATGTAACATAGTATGAAAATGTTATAACAGATTGCAATAAACATCATTACATATGATGCCAAATTTCGAACATCATGCTCCGCCCATTCCTAAGATGGAATCGTAAAAAGAATAGAACAATTGTACAGAAGAATAAAGCTATATCCATTGTGGAAAATAACAGGCAGACAATAAAAATATGCTAATTATGTACCGACACAATGAAGTAGCCAATTACACATATTTCCATCGTGCATCTTAACATTTCCAAAAAACAGATTTTATTCATCACACCCTCGATATATGATATAAAACTGCAATTAACATTTAATATAATCCAAATGATTGCTCTTAAAAGCCACACAAAAAAATAATCTAAAAAGAGATCTTACTTCAGTGTCCTCAGATGTCGTTCCACGATTATTCCAATTTTCGTAAAACCACCAGTTCTGCTCTTTACTGTGGCTTCATTGACAAATTCAGCAATCCATAACATAACAACATTTAGCTGACCGCACGCGTGAGCAGCTAGAACTGCTGCGAGACTAAAGATCCCAACTGTACTACAATTTGCGATAAAAGTAGACCAAATTTGCAAGAAAATCATGAATTCGTTTGTTGGACTTTCGTCGACGTTTACCAGCTTCTTGTATACTGCACAAGGTAACACGTGTAAAATTCTCGTCTCGTTTCCAATTTGAATCTCGAGCGTATTTAGAGCCGTCACGAAACAAAAGCACAAAACGCTACCTTGTACAAAAATTGCGCAGAAAGCTGCTACGTAACGACCGAATTTCGCGTTCTTCATCATCACGTGTTGATCCTCCTTTCTGCTCACTGCTCGCCAGTCAGCTTTCATGTGTTCTACGCATCGTCGTATGTCTTTGTTGTGTAATAACAACACGCTATAAGTAAAGATACTGACGATTAAATGACTCAAGAAATCTAGGTTCTTCAATTTCGAGTTAATGCTCTCGTTTTCTAGAATCATTTGCAGTAGACTGGGTATCGCAGTGATAATTACGGTGCTGTAGCAAATGGTGTTTAAAAGAAACGAAATTATCTTTTCTAGTCTTGTGGTGGATGGAGACGATGGCCATGCACCGATCGGTTTCAAGAACCATCGATTCAATTGTAGACTGTAGTCACTGTTGCTGTTGCTATCAGCTTCTATCACCACTGCTTCGTTCGGCATCGCGGAATGAAGTCGTTATTAGAAAGCAGACGTGCGTCAATGGGGGATGCATGGAGGAGTGCAACGCTTGCGCGTGTTTTTTAGGTACTTGTTCTACCGATCGATTCGTCTAGTCGGTAGAACTTGTTTTAGAAAAGTTGAAAAGTATACTCGCTTGGAAATTATTAGTTGCAATGCTGTGAAGTGGATGGCGTGCGTGCAATGATTCAGTACCCTCCCTACGTTAACTGTATATGTTGTAAAATTTTTAATAAGAAGTGGCTAGTCGTCCGTACGTGTGTTAGGTGCTTGGAAGTTATAGCTGTGTTAGTTTGTGCTTGGAAGTTGTAGCTGTTTTAATTTGTGCTTGTGAATTGTTGAATTTCATGATGTGATAAATGATATAATAATTTTCATTCTTTTGTCGATATTTACAAATGCCAATTTTTAAATTTTGTTTGTATATTATCGAATATTATTACGAAGTGAGACACGTTATTTATAATTGTAATCTTTCCAATGAAGGATTTCGACATAGTAGCATTTTATAAAAACGTGAATAAAGTAGAGGAGTCTATAACGTACGATTCTTCGGTCTACCGCCCCATCGATTCTTTAATGTGTAAATTTTCTTGTTCTTAATTAGATCTATGAGATTATCAATCATTTCTTGGAGATTGTAAAATCTATTATTATTGAATGTTATTAATATTGATTATTATTTACAGATTCGTGTTGGCATCGCGGGGTGTTTGGTCATTGTTCTCCATTCTGAAGTTTTTCAACGCGCCGCTGGGAATCATTCTTCTTGATTTGAATAAGTCACGCGACAAGCATCTGCTCGGTTGGAACACCTGTGATAAGGTTTGTGAACTATGAACTCCAACTATGTACACCGCAGAAACTTCAGAGATCATATTCGTGCTATCTATCTAGACGGTTGAAGGCTAAATAACTTTTATTCAAAACATTTTTGTATCGAATATTCGGATGTGGCTGAAAGATCTTAGCCATAGTTACATACGTAGTTCAACCTGTATTTTTACTATAATTACTGAAGCTTAATTTTTTCTCTCATTTTACGTCAGTCAATTAACAGTCAAAATATTTACAAGACGATATCAGGTTAGATTGAGACAATTTTACTTGCGTAAATATAGATTCCTGTATTGTGATTAGATCTCATTTAAAAGTCTTTTGTAGTCTCATTATTAATTCATTTCAATCGTAATTAAATACGGAAATAACAAAGTTGAAAAAATAAAGAATTTTTTCTGTTTGAAATTCACGACTTCTAACCTGTTTATTCTTAACATACAAAATTTTATGCGCTATTTACGTATATTTTGTATTTTATATCCTAATTATTAAAAACACAATATATTCCTCCAGGATTCCATTTTGTTACATCATTTGCTGCAACAGATTCAAATACGCAAAACCTGTCTTCACAACCTGAAATGGCAGAATATTTTACGTGAACAGACAATACAGTTATGAGTAAGAGTATCGAATAAACTTACACTACCAAAAGTGTAAACGGACATATGAACTAATTTTCCAGCAGTGATATGAACGACCACATTTGATCGTGCGATGACCATAATCAAGTCGAGGATTGTTTTACCGGGTAAATAATACCAGTTCGTCATGTAAACGACTTCACCAATTTTCTTGCACTGTTAAGAATTTGTTGAATTAATCATCACGATTACGACTTGCATCATTTATGTCACTCCAAACTAACACTAGGGCAAAGTATGAAATGTGTAGGTACCAAAGAACTTAAAATGAAAGACATGAAAAAATCATTCAAATCACCAAAAATGTGCCATTGTGAATCTATAAAAATTGTATGAAGGATGATTAATTATTAATTTTGATTACTCTGGTTATTTTAGAATTAGAGTGTTAATGTGTTGCTGATACCTGCTCTGTTAATATTTCACCGATGTAACATATTACAAAAATGTTATAACAGATTGTAACGAACATCATAAAATACGAAGTCAAATTTTGAATATCATGCTCAGTCCATTCCTAAGACGGAATAGTAAACAGAATAAAACAATTATACAGAAAAGTAAAGTTACATCTAATCTGGAAGAAATAGATAAACAAGAAATATATATTAATTACATACTGATAAAATGTAATAGCCAGTTACACATATATCCATTGTGCATCTTAGCATTTCCAAAAGATAGATTTTATTCATCACTTCCTCGATACACGATATAAAACTGCAATTAACATATAACATAATCCCGAAGATCAGTACTGAGACGCCAACAAAGAAGGAATAGGGAAAAGGTCTTACTTCAATGTCCTCAGGTGTCGTTCCACGATTGTTCCAATTTGAATAGAACCACCAGGTTTCTTCTCTCCCCTGGCCTCAACAAATTCAGTGATCCATAACATAATAACGTTCAACTGGCCACACGCGTGAGCAGCTAGGACTGCTGCAAGACTAAAAATCCCAATCGTACTAGAATTTGCAATAATCGCAGACCAAACTTGCAAGAAAAGCATGATCTGGTTCGTTGAACTTTCATCGACGTTTACTAGCTTCTTGTATACTGCACAAGGTAACATGTGTAAAACTCTCGTCTCGTTTCCAATTTGAATCTCGAATGTATTTAATGCTGTCACGAAACAAAAGCATAAAACGCTACCCTGCATAAAAATGGCGCAAAAAGCCGCCACATAGCGACCGAATTTCGCGTTCTTCAGCATCACGTGTTGATCCTCCTCTCTCATTAACGTTCTCCAGTCACTTTCCATGTGTTCTATGCACTGTCGTATGTCTTTGCTATGCAACAACAAAGCTGTATAATTAAAGCTGCTAACGATCCAATGGCTCACGAAACCTAGTGTCTTCAATTTCAAATTCATACTCTGATCTTCTAGAATCATTAGTAGTAAACTAGGAATCGCAGTGATAATTACGGTGCTGAAGCAAATGATGTTTAAAACAAATGAAATAATCTTTTCGAGTTTTGTGGTGGAAGGAGACGAGGGCCATGCACCGATCGGTTTCAAGAACCATCGATTCAATTGTAGACTGTAGTCACTGTTGCTGTTGCTATCAGCTTCTATCACCACTGCTTCGTTCGGCATCGCGGAATGAAGTCGTTATTAGAAAGCAGACGTGCGTCAATGGGGGATGCATGGAGGAGTGCAACGCTTGCGCGTGTTTTTTAGGTACTTGTTCTA
Source organism: Bombus impatiens (assembly GCF_000188095.3). Classification (NCBI taxonomy): domain Eukaryota; kingdom Metazoa; phylum Arthropoda; class Insecta; order Hymenoptera; family Apidae; genus Bombus; species Bombus impatiens. Next base: position 34,300 of record NT_177404.1, read on the forward strand.
CCGATCGATTCGTCTAGTCGGTAGAACTTGTTTTAGAAAAGTTGAAAAGTATACTCGCTTGGAAATTGTCGGTTGTAATGCTGTGAAATGGATGGCGTGTGTGCAATGATTCATATCCCTTCCTACGTTAATTATATATGTTGTAAAATTTTTAATAAGAAGTGGCTAGTCGTCCGTACGTGTGTTAGGTGCTTGGAAGTTATAGCTGTGTTAGTTTGTGCTTGGAAGTTGTAGCTGTTTTAATTTGTGCTTGTGAATTGTTGAATTTCATGATAAATGATAATAATTTGTATTATTGCTGTTGGTATTTACAAATGTATAAGACTAGCTTTTTTTATCAACGCATAGTATTACGAAGAAAAAATTATTGGTGAAATTAATTTTTCCAATTTCAAAAAAATAATACGTAATAGAAACACGAATATAATGGAGCGTGTCTATAACGGACGGTTCTACAATCTACCGTCCGATAGATTTTTTACTTTGTACGTTTGCTTGGTCTTACGTAGACGTATTATACTGTCAACCATTTATTAGAGTTTACAAAATTGATTATAAGATTATTTCAACCGCCTAATTATTATTATGCTTTAACTCCCCCAATAACATTTTTCCGAGATACCATTTTATTACATTATTTGCTGCAATAGATTCAAATATGCGAAACCTGTCTTTACCACCTGAAATGGGAGAATGTTTAACCTAAACAGACAATACAAGTCTGAGTACTAGTATCAGATTAACTTACATTGCCAAACGTACTAATTGTCATTTGAATCATTTTCCCTGCAGTCAGTTGAACGACCATAGTCGATCGCACGATGATCAAAATTAAGTTGCGGATTTCTTTATTGGGTAAATAATACCAGTTTGTCAAGTAAACGGCATCACCAATTTTCTTGCTCTGTTAAGAATTTGTCGTATTAACCATCACGATTTCGATTTGTTGTATACCACTCTGTATTAACGCTATGACTAAGTATGAGACATGTAAGTACCAAAGAACTTAAAATGAAAGATTCATGAAAAGATCATTCAAATCACCAAAAATTTATCATCGTGAAACTATGAAAGTTACATGATAAATGGTTATTTCTTAATCTCGACTACTTTGATAGTTCTATAATTAGAGAGTTGATATCTCAGTACCTGTTCCGTTAATATTTCACCGATGTAACATATTACGAAAATGTTAAAACAGATTGAAACGAACATCATAAAATACGATGTCAAATTTCGAATATCATGCTCATCCCATTCCTAAGAAGCAATCGTTAAAAGTATAGGACAAATATACAGAAAAATAAATTTATATCTTATGTGGAAAGAAATTAGCAAGCAATAAAAATATAATAAATATGTACCGTTAGAATGTAGTAGGCAATTAGACATATGTTCATCGTACATCGCAACATCTCCAATAAATATATTTTGTTCATCACAACCTCGATACACGATATGAAACTGCAATCAACACGTAATATAATACCAATGATCACTCTCGAAACAACAACAAGAAAAAACGAATTAACAATAGATCTTACTTCAACGTCCTCAGGTGTCGCTCCACGATTACTCCAATTTCCTGAAAACTGCTAGTTCCCTTCTGTTTTCTTGTTTCCTTAACAAATTCGGTAATCCACGCCATAATCACGTCCAGTTGACCACACGCGTGAGCAGCTAGTACAGCTGCGAGACTAAAAATTCCAACTGTACTGGAGTTCGCGATAAGAGCAGACCAAATTTGCAGGGAAAGCATGATTTCGTTTGCCGGACTTTCATCGACGTTCACCAACTTCTTGTATACTGCACAAGGCAGCAAGCGTAAGACTCTTGTCTCGTTTCCAATCTGAATCTCGACCGTAGTTAACGCTGTCACGAAACAAAAGCACAAAATGCCACCCTGCATGAAAATAGCGCACGAAGCAGCTACATAGCGACCGAATTTTCCGTTTTTCATCATTACGTGTTGATCCTCCTCCCTAGTCACTGATCGCCAGTCAGCCTCTATGTGTTCTACGCATTGTCGTATGTCTTTGCTGTGTAATAACAAGGTACTATAATTAAAGCTGCTGACGAACAAATGACTCAAGAAATCTAGGGTTTTCAATTTCAAGTTAATGCTCTCGTCTTCTAGAATGAGTAGCAATACACTGGGAATCGCAGTGATGATTACGGAGACGAAGCAAACGATGTTTAAAATAAATGAAACGATCTTCTCCAGTCTTGTGGTGGATGGAGACGATGGCCATGCACCGATCGGTTTCAAGAACCATCGATTTAATTGAAGACAGTAGTCGCTGCTGCTGTCAGCTTCTATGATCACTGCTTCGTTCGACATCGCGGAGTGAAGTTGTTATTAGAATGCAGCCGCGCGTCAGTGGGAGATGCATGGAGCAGCGCAACGCTTGCGCGTGTTTTTTAGGTACTTGTTCTACCGATCGATTCGTTTAGTTGGTAGAACTTGTTTTAGAAAAGTTGAAAAGTATACTCGCTTGGAAATTGTTAGTTGCAATGCTGTGAAGTGGATGGCGTGCGTGCAATGATTCATATCCCTCCCTACGTTAACTGTATATGTTGTAAAATTTTTAATAAGAAGTGGCTAGTCATCCGTACGTATGTTAGGTGCTTGTAAGTTATAGCTGTTTTAATTTGTGCTTGTGAATTGTTGAATTTCGTGATAAATGATATAATAATTTTCGTTCTTCTGTCGATATTGACAAATGTCAATTATAAAACAGCATTTGTACATTATGGAATAGTGTTACGAAGACGTTATTTATAATCACATGGAACACGTTATTTATAATCATAATGTTTGCAATGAACGATTTCAATAGCTTTTTATAAAATTGCTTTTTATAAAAACATGAAACAATAGAAGAGTATAACTATAATGTACGATTCTTCGGCTTACCGCTCCATCAATGTTTTAGTTCGTAAGTGATCTTGTTCTTAACTAGATCTATTAGATTGACAAACGTTTATCATAGGTTTTAAAATAGATTATTATATTTGTTAGATCATTACGTATTACCATTATTTGTATTTCAAATTCTGCAACAGCATTTACAAACAATTGCACAACTAACAAATTCATTCCTTAGAAACGTATTTAATCACATCATTTATCGTAATAAATTCAAATACTCGAGACCGATTTTTACTTGGTACGATAGAATATTTCGCGTGAAATATTCTAGTTAACGATTTGATATTTTACGTTCTGTAGTAACCGTTCCTGATAGAAACAAGAGGTAAGAATTCGTTGAGCGAATCGGCATGCGATCGCGAGGGATTACAATTTCCGGAGTAGTAGAGAGACAATATTAAACACCATGGACGTATACACGATAGCATATGCAATTCCAGTATCGATTTTTGCCGAGAAATTACATAGAGAAGACACCAGAAGATATTGTTGAAACATTTTCAACATATAAATTATTTTGTTTCTATTTTGAAACACATATTCAACGTACAACATATAATACAATAGCTTGCACTTATCTTAAAAGGATATCTGGCTCAAGTACAAATAATAATCAGCGAGAAGGTGAATAATCAACATATTCTCACTAATGTCGTCAAATAATCTGTCTCAGCTAACGAGACATATACGTGTGTATAAATAACAATACAATAACCAATAAATACCTTAATGTGTGCAGGTGATGCTCCACAATAATTCCTTTCTCTTCTTTCTATTCCTCCTTGACCTTCGTATCCGCCAAACTATCGAACCTGGCCATTACCACGTTCAATGGACCATTTGTATGGATCGCTAGGATAGCGACCAAGCAATAAGCTTCCACATCACGATGATCCCAAAAAGAGTCTGTACAATGAGCACGATGTCATTCGTCGGGCTGAATCTAACGTCCAACAGATTTATCCAAATCGGACAAGGTAACGAACACATGAAATAACTGTCATTCGCCACATGAAACACAATCTTCTTAAAGGCTTCAGTTACATTATAGATCAGAACGCCACTATACGTGCACAATGCAGCTACGAAAACAATGGAACGTCCGATTCTCGCGTTTTTCAACATCAATTCGCGATCGTTGGCATTTTTAACGACCTGCTAGTCGAGTTCCGTGTGTTTTATGCAACGGACCAATAGTCTTGATCCTCGTCTTCGAGCTGCCAGCGTCGTACACTTGGATAGTATATTCGATATCACGAGGGTAAAAAGTGTTAAATATCGGTGGTTCACTAGACAAGTCTACCATGATTACTTCGCGGAGATCGTTTGTCGACTGAAACCCTCAAGTTTCAAGTTTAATGCTATGGTAAAATGGCACGTGTGCGAGTTTCTTTTCGACCGCTTGTCGCCATGGTGCACCTGTTACCGTTCAAAGGGTTCGAGCCCTTCGGAGTTCTTGCTTGTACTGCATGTAATACTTCATGCTTTATTTACGATTTTAGTACCACAGAATTCATGATGTTGAGGGTCATGGATTAATTGATTTTTTTTTTAGTGTCAGCGAATATGCTGCCTATTTTGCAGCAGGTCGAAGAAATCACTTTCTAGGGGATGAATTTCCATTCGTGAAAACTTGTCATGTTTCTTAGGGTACTTTCTGTTGTATATAGGTAAAACTAGAAACTAAGAAGCGTCACACATTATCGCCATAGCACATACTAGATATTCTCACGAGCATATGATGGCTCTTAATGGACTGTTTGTTTTTTTATATGTATAACACAAATTCGATTATTTGATTACGTTGACCAAGAAGGAAAATATTCATTATAAAAATCCCGCGAAAAGTATTTGAAAGGTAATGAAACTATATTAATCAATTGAAATACAAATACATCGTGCAAGAATTTAATACATCAGTTATACGTTAGTTCTAGAATTATATTTTTCATATTTGTGAAAGATTTTCTATTTAAATCGCTAAATATTCATATATACGCATTTCCGTATAGAAAAAAAAGCAAAAAATGATATAATCAACGAGGATACAGACCTAAAAAGTTCGTAGATTCATGGTTCAAAGGTTCGTAGCTCAAAGGTTAAAAAATCTCAAATATAGCACATCGTATTCTACTGATAAAAAATATTAATCATGATTGTGTTACCACTGTATTCAAATTTGTATTGTATTTCAAACTTTACATCACCTACAGAAATATTCAAATAGAAAATCCGACAAAATCGTTAAATCCGTCAAAATTTAATCACGTCATTTGTCGTAACAGGTTCAAATATGCGAAACCAGTCTTTACCACCTGTAACAACAAAATATTTCACGTGGGCGTACATACATATACAGGAGAGTAAATACAAGAGACAAATTGACATACATCACCGAATGTGTATACAGACATGTGAACCAATTTTCCAGCAGTGATATGAACGACCATGCTCGATCGCGCGATGATCAAAATCAAGTCGAGGATTATTTTATCGGGTAAATAATACCAGTTTGTCATATAAACCACCTCCCCAACCTTTTGGCACTGAGAACAGTTTATTTAATTAGTAGGGATCACGATTTTGATTTTTCGTATTTATATTATTTGATATTAATATTTACATCACTTGACAATAACATTAATATTAAAACTACAAATGGCTATAATATAAAACGCGCAAGAAAGATACCAAAAGAGAGATATATGAAAAGAAAAGATCATTCATGTTATCGAAAATGCATAGTTGCAAATCCATAGAATTTCTATTCAAAATTATCAATTATTCATTTTGGCTATAGTGGTAGTTTTGGTGTTAACGACTCTCAAATACCTGTTCTGTCAATATTTCACCGATGTAGCATATTACGAAAATATTAAAACAGATTGAAATGAGCATCATAAAATACGTAAATAAATTCTGAATATCGCGGTCAGCCCATTCCTAAAAAGAAATCGTACAGTGAATAACATAATAATAAGCAAAATTGAACCCTGAATGTGATTTGGAAAAACAGACAAATAATAATAATATATTTAATACGTACCGAAAGAATATAGTAGCCAATTACACATATATCCATCGTACACCTGAACATCTCTAAAAAATATATCCTGTTCATCACATCCTCGATGCACGAGATAAAACTGTAATTAACGCATAATGTAGTACCAATGATCGCTCTTGAAACAACCAACAAAAAGAAAGAATTAAAAATAGATCTTACTTCAACGTCCTCAGGTGTCGCTCTACGATTACTCCAATTTTCCGAAAACTACTAGTTTCCTTTTGCTCTCTTGCTTCCTTAACAAATTTAGTAATCCACATCATAATTACGTCCAATTGACCACACGCGTGAGCAGCTAGCACAGCTGCGAGACTAAAAATTCCAACCGTACTAGAGTTCGCGATAAGAGCGGCCCAAATTTGTAAAAAAAGCATGATTTCGTTTGCTGGACTTTCATCGACGTTCACCAACTTCTTGTATACTGCACAAGGTAACACGTGTAAGACCCTCGTCTCGTTTCCAATTTGAATCTCGGTTGTAGTTAACGCTGTCACAAAGCAAAAGCACAAAACGCCACCCTGCATGAAAACGGCGCACGAAGCAGCTACGTAGCGACCGAATTTCGCGTTCTTCATCATCACGTGTTGATCCTCCTCCCTAGTCACTGTTCGCCAGTCAGCTTCAATGTGTTCCACGCAATGTCGTATGTCCCTGCCGCGTATTAACAAAGCCGTGTAATTGGCGCTGCTGACGAACCAATGACTGACAGGTCCCAGTGTCTTCAGTTTCATGTAAATGCTTTCGTCTTCTAGAATCATTAGTAACAGACTAGGAATCGCAGTGACGATTACGGAGGTGAAGCAAATGATGTTTAAAATAAATGAAACAATCTTTTCCAGTCTTGTGGTGGATGAAGACGATGGCCATGCTCCGATCGGTTTTAAGAACCATCGATTCAATTGAAGACTGTAGTCACTGTTGCTGTTGCTGTCGCCTTCTGTGATCACTGGTTCGTTCGTCATCGCGAAATGAAGCTGTTGTTAGAAAGTAGCCGTGAATCAATGGGGGATGCACGGAGCAGTGCAACGCTTGCGCGTGTTTTTTAGGTGTTCGTTCAATTAATCGATTTGCCTAGTCGGCAGAACTTATTTTAGAATAGTATGAAAGTATATGCTCTTGAAAATTGCTAGTTGGTATCGTGTGAAGTGGATGGTGTGCATGCAATGACTCATTCGTGTCTCCAACTTTTAGAGTGTATGTTCTGAAACTTTTAGTGGAAGATGGGTTGTGATACGTAATTGTGTTATGTGTAATTATGCTTGTAATTATAATAAATTTTATAGTAAATAATAATTTTCATTACTTCTGCCGGTATTTACAAATACCGATTTTAAGACTACATATCTATATTACCGAACCTTATTACGAATAAAATTACGAATAAAATTGAAATCATTATTAGCAAAATTACAGTGTTACACTGTAGTCGCAACTCTGATATTTGATCTGATATTGTCGTACGAACACCGTCTGATACTTAATTCGATACTGTTTGAAGACTCTCAATGAAAGTATAAAATTAAGGAACAGTATATAGATATTGATAAAATCATAAGACATTAAAATGTGTCACCAATGTTTGTATTTCAAACTCTACAATTTCATCTACAATAGCATATAAGTAAGAAATTCATTAGAAGTGCATTCAGTCATGTCATTTGACACAGTATATTAAGATACGCGAAGGCCAATCTCATCACCTGGAATAGCAAATTTTTTAGTCTGCAAAGAAAGATACATATTCGTAGATACATACAATAATGTGACTTACATCAGCGAACGTGTGTATGGACATGTGAATTAATTTTCCTGCAGTGATTTCAATGACCACACTCGATCTTGCGATGATCAAAATCAACTCAAGGATTCTTTTCCTGGGTAAGAAATACCAATTTGTCATATAGACTATCTCACCAACTTTCATGCACTGTCAACAATTCGTTAGATTAGTCGTGGATTCCACGGTTTTGATCGCTAGACATCTTCGCGTTAACGTGTCTCTGGTACCTGTTCTATTAGCACTTCGCCGATATAACATAATACAAATGTATTGAAAGTGAGTGATGCGCATATTACGAAATAAGAAGTGAGGCTTCGAACATCATGATCGGACCATTCCTAGAAATAAGTACATTCAAATCTTCTGAAAAGATTTCGAATTTTATCAGCATTAATCGTTTGTTACCGAAGATTATAATACGATATGAGTAGGTTGCGATTTTTGATGCATTGATGCGACATTTATGAAGAAGTGCGCATAATTAATATAATATCCACAAATACATAAAATATCCAATATAAAGTAGTAGTTAGAAACTTCAGTGAAACAAATTTCTATTTAAATTCGTGCGTGGGTAACAACATTTTGCACAAAATAGTTTGAATATGAAGCTATCGTCATACATACAGGATGATCCATCTTTTTATACGAAGCCTTGTTAATATGTTTTGTGCGTATATGAGCATATAAGAAAATACTGTTATGTGGATATAAGTTTTGTGGTGTTTCATTAGAATGTAACAAAAATTGAAAATATAAATAGAACAATATCTGGACCTATGGTGTGTCTGCCGAAAGCAAGAGCAAGTAAAACTCAAACTTTTTTGTATCAACGGTGCGAACGATTTATGACACTCGTGCCTGGGAGAAAATTTTCTCAGTCCTCTATCCTTCGCTTTGGTTAGTTTCACGTGTATTATTTTTCTGTCCAAGTTTTTCCATCAGCCTCAATAGCATTTGCGAGGGTAATAAATGTCGAGTTTCTGAAGGACTCACCTGTCGAAAATCTGGTTATTAAAGATAGATCGCATCAAGCGGCTCTGACCAGAAGAAGTTTCTCTGCGTCATCAAATGTAGAGAAACAGGTTTATCCGCCAAGTCGTACTGCGATCTGAAAGAAGCGCGCTAAGGGTGCAGAGAGTACGGAGTGCAACGAGAACAATAGGCAAATCCCTAACTAGCCGAACTAGCATAGGAGTCAGCCAATTAGGTGAAAAAAGAAAGTGTCTTTGGACCTCGAGAAGGGTGGATTAACTGCAGAGGCGACTAGTAAGAAAAATAATTCGATCAGGTACGCCCGAAGAAAAGTTTGTACTCCGTTAACGAATGAAAGATACTACTACCGATTTATTGTGAAGTGACAACACGTCTCATATCGTTCATAGGTCTTTTATGTGTATTGTGCGTTGAATGAAAAGATATATCAAAGAAGGCATAATTTCTGATTGATTCGTTGAGATAAAACAAAATCAAAATGAACTTCATAGGGTAATAAATTCAATACTTTATCAATAATAGGAACGATAAACATTTTGAAATGGGATATTAGCAACTAGTAATAGTCATCGTACATATGGTTTCTTTCGTATTTCATATTTTTGACATCACTTCTTAAGAATATCAAGTAGTTTCTTTAGCTATTCCTATAAAACATGGCGAAAAAGCACACACACAAGAGCCCAGCGCACCTTACACATATGTACGTAGTATAAAGTATTTGCGAGGGTAATAAATCTCGAGTTTCTAAAGGGCCCACCTGTCGAAAATCTGCTTATTAAAGATAGATCGCATTAAGCGGTTCTGACAAGAAGAAGTTTCTCTGCGTCATCAAATGTAGAGAAACAGGTTTATCCGCCAAGTCGTACTGCGATCTGAAAGAAGCGCGCTAAGGGTGCAGAGAGTACGGAGTGCAACGAGAACAATAGGCAAATCCCTAACTAGCCGAACTAGCATAGGAGTCAGCCAATTAGGTGAAAAAAGAAAGTGTCTTTGGACCTCGAGAAGGGTGGATTAACTGCAGAGGCGACTAGTAAGAAAAATAATTCGATCAGGTACGCCCGAAGAAAAGTTTGTACTCCGTTAACGAATGAAAGATACTACTACCGATTTATTGTGAAGTGACAACACGTCTCATATCGTTCATAGGTCTTTTATGTGTATTGTGCGTTGAATGAAAAGATATATCAAAGAAGGCATAATTTCTGATTGATTCGTTGAGATAAAACAAAATCAAAATGAACTTCATAGGGTAATAAATTCAATACTTTATCAATAATAGGAACGATAAACATTTTGAAATGGGATATTAGCAACTAGTAATAGTCATCGTACATATGGTTTCTTTCGTATTTCATATTTTTGACATCACTTCTTAAGAATATCAAGTAGTTTCTTTAGCTATTCCTATAAAACATGGCGAAAAAGCACACACACAAGAGCCCAGCGCACCTTACACATATGTACGTAGTATAAAGTATAAAGATAGCTTGATATCGTATTAAGTTGTCCCAATAGTTTCTTTCGATTTATACGAAATATTAGATAGGCAACATTTTTTGACTTGTGTTATTTTATTGAACTATGTATGATGCATTTTGTTCTTTTGAAATAAAGAAAACAACATTTGACAGATTAAGTTTCATGTTTATATAAAGATGCATTGTTGTAAGACATTTTTGTTGAAAAACACTTTTGGGACACAAAGAAAGACACACTTCTGGGACAACCTAATATTATGCAATGTCAGTTTAAAAAATTAGTTAACATAATAAGCACTACATATGTTTGATGTTCCATATGTACCGTAACGATATAATACCCAACCATGCATATTGCCAAAACGCATCTAAACAACTCTATCATGCATACCCAGCTCATTATTTCCTCTATACGTGCTATAAAACTGCAATTAACACCAATAAATAATCATCAATAAAAAAGTCATTGTCAAGGAATTAATCAAAATGATATAAGAATCTTACTCTAGTATTCTCAGATGATGTTTTACGATCGTTTCAATTTTTCTAAAAGAAGCATCCTGCTTTCTGTTTCCAGCTTCATTCACATAGTCATTGATCCAAATCGTTAACACGCCCAGTTGACCGCAAGCATGTGAGGCCAAGACACTCGCGAGGGTGTAAAATGCAATTCCACTGGAGTCGGCGATGAAAGCCGATAGAAACTGCACTACGAGGACTATTTCGTTCGCGGGACTCGTGTCGACTGGGATCATCTTGTTGTAAACATCAAAAGGTAACGTACGTATGGTCCTTGTTTCGTTGCCAACTTTGATGATCTGCACATTGGATGCACTTACTATACAGTAAGACATGATACCACTATGCACGAAGATCGCGCACATAGTCGACACGTATCGGCCAAACTTCGCGTGTTTCAACATTACTTGTTGCTCGTCCTCTTTCTTCACCATTCGCCAGTCAGTTTCAATGCGTTCCACACAGTCACTGATATTTCTGCCCCGAAACAGCAGGTTCGTGTAATTGATTCCACCGAGAAATGAATGAGTCAGAGGACCAAATACTTTTACTTTTCTATAAAAACTATCACCTACGAAGATTAAATGAGCGACGCAAGGAATTATGTTGAACAGTATAATGACGTAGCAGAGAACGATTAAAAACAAGGAAATGACTCTTTCGCGTGTCGACGTAGTGGAGAAATATGGCCAGGCACCGATCGGTTTTAATATCCAACGATTTATTTGTAGACTGTAATCGCTATGACTCTTGGCGTTCGCTTTTATCATCACGGATTCGCTCATCGTGGCTTCTCATCGATGTCCCGGTAACTATTGAATTGCCTTTCTTACAGGAGAATAACAGCACGAAGTTGTTGAACGCCTGCGCGAATTTTTTTCCGTAGTATTATAGCCGATCGATTTGTCTAGTTGTTAGAATTTGTGGTAAGACAACAAATGTAGGTTTGGAAGTTGCTTTAGAAAGTTGTGAATAATTGCAAGAATCGAAGAGCACGAAGCACGCAATGCTTCTTGCGGTTCACGAGATCGAATTGGATTTGGTCGGGGCAGGGAAGAATTTATGAAATCGATTCTTTAGACTGTTGGAAGATTGTGTCGAAACGAAATAAGTGTTAACTTGTACCGTTGCTAGTTTCAAACTTAAGGGATGGAAATATTCCTTCGGTATCTGCACGATAAAATTTGTAACTCTGTTAGGAATGAAATTTATAAAGCTATTTACTGTAACACTAAAAGTATTAATCACATTACAAATACAATTATACATTTAATGTAAATACTTCCATTCTGGTATCGCCGGTCAACAGTGGCCACTATGACGTCATTGGAAAGTCACTTGTGGCAATCAGTATGTTAATGATGCGATATAATATCATTCTTTTTGCTGCATGATACATTTTATACCTGCCTCAGAACGATGGAGAAGTCCGTCAGAACTTTCAAGTATTGGAATAGATGTGGAATTGAGAAGATAGTAATGCGGGGAAAATAATGAGTAGCGAAAGGAACAAGTAGGAATATAAGAAATATAAAACACACGTATATGTACATTAAATATATAAAGTTCCAGTGCATTAGATGCAGGTTTTGTGTTGCTATTGTTTGTATTCTAAATTTTATAATATCGTTTACAAAAAGTTACACAATTAAAAAATTAATTAGTAATGTATTTAATTATGTCATTTGTCGTAAGAGATTCAAATACGCGAAACCGGTCTTTACCACCTGAAATGAGAATACTTCATGTAAACGGACACACAGATATAAATAAGAGGATCAAAATGACTTACATCACCGAATGTGTAGACAGACATGTGAACCATTTTTCCAGCAGTGATTTGAACGACCACACCCGATCGCGCGATGATCAAAATCAAGTCGAGAATTGTTTTATCGGGTAAGTAATACCAGTTTGTCATATAAACTACTTCACCAACCTTCTTACTCTGTGAAAAATTGAATTTCGTTAGTCGTTATTACGATTTTGATATGTTGCATTTATGTCAAAGATTAATTTGCGCCTGGTACCTGTTCTGTCAATATTTCACCTATGTAACATATTAGAAAAACGTTGAAACCAATTGAAATATATATCATAATATACGTAACCAGGCTTTGAACGTTTTGATCAGCCCATTCCTGGAAGTGTCACACAAAAGGTATTATATATAAAAATAGTTTTAGCAAAAATAGTTATATATAAAAACTAATTTACAATGACTCCAAAAAGTATCTGCACATCATTTTCCAATGAAGCGCCCTTTTAATGGAGTTGTGTATTTCATTTCGTTTATTAAAGTTTTTATTATATGAAAGTAGCATTGAATGATAGGAAATTTATCATACTTGAATCTAATTAATTAATATGTAAATGTTATAATACGTGCAATGGGGTGCGAATATTTTTTGTGATCAGTGTGGATTTGACATTGAGGGAGAATGCTTGACGTATACCGAAAGAATGTAGTAACCCAGTATGCATATGTTCATGGTGCATCTAAATATCTCTAAGAAATATACTCGGTTCATCAACTTCTCGATGTATCCAATGAAACTGCAATTATCACGTAACATAGTCACAAAGTTCACTAACACGAATCCAGCAAAAAAGAATACGAATAATCTTACTTTAGCGTCCTCAAGTGCCGCTCCACGATAACTCCTATGCCCTTAGGACCATCTGTCTTCTTCGGTTCGTTCACGAATTCAGTGATCCATACCATAACTACATTCAGCTGACCGCACGCGTGAGCAGCTAGAACAGCTGCAAGACTGAACATTCCAACTGTACTGGAGTTCGCAATAATAGTACACCACGCTTGCAAGAAGAGCACGATTTCGTTCGTTGGACTTTCATCGACGTTTATCAGCTTGTTGTATACTGCACAAGGTAACACGTGTAAAATCCTCGTCTCGTTTCCAACTTGAATCTCCACTGTATCCATTGCTGTGACGAAAATAAAGCACATAACGCCACTCTGCATGAAAATAGCGCACGAAGCTGCTACATAGCGACCGAATTTCGCGTTCTTTAACATCACCCATTGATCCTTCTCTCTGGTCACTGTTTGCCAGTCAGCTTCCATGTGTTCCATGCACTGACGTATATCTTTGCTCCGAAGTAGTAAAGTAGTGTAATTCGCGCCACTGACGACCCAATGACTCACGGGACCTAGAGATTTCAGTTTCAAATAAATACTCTCGTCTTCTAAAAACATGCGTACCAAACA
>NT_177405.1:0-4821 GCF_000188095.3 Bombus impatiens
TGAATGAGTGACTGATCTGCGGGTGTGTATACCCGGTGGAAGGATGGGGACCGTTTGAAAGATGTAAAATCGGTATTGTCTTGGGAGACGATGCTGTCTCGGAGGAAAGTTAAGGATGGGTGTGTCTCGCGCACGGGACCATCGGATTTGTTGGAGACGATGTTAGTTAAGAGAGTGAGGGAACTAGGCTTCGTCGTTAATTGGTTAAACGAAGGGTCTTAACCGCCCTCGAGAGAATGTGGGTAGTAGGAGGAAAGTTGCATCATACGTGAGAAAAACTAACTTTCCCTTGACCAGCCGTGGTAGACAATAGTCTTTGGCAATTCTTGGGAAATAGACGTTTGTTTGGTTTGAAGGACCTTTACGAGGAAATCTATGAGATTTATGGAAGGTACTTGAGGCTATTGAGGGTACGCTGCGAGTATCCGAAGACATCTGGTTGCCATAGTGTCGGCGGTGTGTGGCCTGGGTTAGGTAGAGTGTTACGCGACGTAACACATATAATGGGACACACGTTGTATTAGGAATCAAACTCTGCATTGTTTGACTTCCCCTCACTATCACTATTCGTAACACTTCTCTGAATCACTTCACTGGAGCGCTCAATTGCTTACACACGTCTGTTCACCTCGGTTGCCCGAGCTGTTCTGTGGTTGTCTCTTTGGCTGTGAGTTTAGGATACTTACTTATATATAGGGCTTTGTAGGCTGAACAGCCTTTGCAGTTAGCAGGATGGTCACCTTGACAGTGGATGCACTTCGCTGGGGTTTCCGGTGATTTAGTGCACTGGTTAGTGGGGTGTGTACCTGCACATTTAACGCAGCGGAAATTACGGTTGCAGTATTTCTGCGTGTGACCGTACCTTTGACACCGTTTACATTGCACTATCTCTTTCTTTATTAAAGGAGGTTCGATTTTCACTACCGAGGTCATTAGTCCAGTTGTTATAGATTTGTTTGTTATTTGGTTTTTGTTTTAAATCAATGAAGAATAGGGATAGCGGGTTTTTTGAAATTCTATGTCTAATGTTGCTTATATTTGTTACTTCGTGGCCAAGATTTAAGAGAGATTATTTATTTTTAGTTTATATTACTGTTTGTTGATATCTTTCTCAATGGACTTTACCATTGTTTGTATATCGATGACATCATTAACAAATATAGGTGGGAGAGGGGAATTTTTTTGCGTTCTTCCCTGTTTTACTACGTCCACGAACTTTAGTTCGCGACGTATTTACGGCTTATTTTGGCGATGCGTTCGATTTTTGGTTTTTTCGCATTGTTTATCTTTTCGTTGAGCTTTTTGCGTAGCTCTACTAGCTTGGGGCATCCATCGTTGACACGGGGTGTCTTGCTTTGTGCCTGCTTGCTTTGTGTCGTAATTCCTCGTTCTTTTTCTTTATGTTTTCCAAGATCGTATTTTGCATTGTTGTGACCGTTTGAAAGATGTAAAATCAGTATTGTCTTGGGAGACGACGCTGTCTCGGAGGAAAGCTAAGGATGGGTGTTAGTTAAGAGAGTGAGGGAACTAGGCTTCGTCGTTAATTGGTTAAACGAAGGGTCTTAACCGCCCTCGAGAGAGAGTGGGTAGTAGGAGGAAAGTTGCATCATACGTGAGAAAAACTAACTTTCCCTTGTCCAGCCGTGGTAGACAATAGTCTTTGGAAATTCTTCGGAAATAGATGTTTGTTTTGTTTGAAGGACCTTTACGAGGAAATATATGAGATTTATGGAAGGTACTTGAGGCTATTGAGGGTACGCTGTGAGTATGCGAAGACATCTGGTTGTCATAGTGTCGGCGGTGTGTGGCCTGGGCTAGGTAGAGTGTTACGCGACGTAACACATATAATGGGACACACGTTGTATTAGGAATCAAACTCTGCATTGTTTGACTTCCCCTCACTATCACTATTCGTAACACTTCTCTGAATCACTTCACTGGAGCGCTCAATTGCTTACACACGTCTGTTCACCTCGGTTGCCCGAGCTGTTCTGTGGTTGTCTCTTTGGCTGTGAGTTTAGGATACTTACTTATATATAGGGCTTTGTAGGCTGAACAGCCTTTGCAGTTAGCAGGATGGTCACCTTGACAGTGGATGCACTTCGCTGGGGTTTCCGGTGATTTAGTGCATTGGTTAGTGGGGTGTGTACCTGCACATTTAACGCAGCGGAAATTACGGTTGCAGTATTTCTGCGTGTGACCGTACCTTTGACACCGTTTACATTGCACTATCTCTTTCTTTATTAAAGGAGGTTCGATTTTCACTACCGAGGTCATTAGTCCAGTTGTTATAGATTTGTTTGTTATTTGGTTTTTGTTTTAAATCAATGAAGAATAGGGTTAGCGGGTTTTTTGAAATTCTATGTCTAATGTTGCTTATATTTGTTACTTCGTGGCCAAGATTTAAGAGAGATTATTTATTTTTAGTTTATATTACTGTTTGTTGATATCTTTCTCAATGGACTTTACCATTGTTTGTATATCGATGACATCATTAACAAATATAGGTGGGAGAGGGGAATTTTTTTGCGTTCTTCCCTGTTTTACTACGTCCACGAACTTTAGTTCGCGACGTATTTACGGCTTATTTTGGCGATGCGTTCGATTTTTGGTTTTTTCGCATTGTTTATCTTTTCGTTGAGCTTTTTGCGTAGCTCTACTAGCTTGGGGCATCCATCGTTGACACGGGGTGTCTTGCTTTGTGCCTGCTTGCTTTGTGTCGTAATTCCTCGTTCTTTTTCTTTATGTTTTCCAAGATCGTATTTTGCATTGTTGATGCTTTCGTTGAGATAAACTGGATTCTTGTGATTGTACGACTTCGAATCTGTTTTTTGTTGGAATTGCCGACGGTGGAGAGCTTCTGGTCTGTTTCATGTTTTCTTTTTTCCGACGATCGGTCGCATCTCGTGTGTTGTTTTCTTCTTGGTTTATGCTTTCTTGGCTACTATATATTCTTTTGTTCCTATTTATCAGGTATGGCGGAGGATTATGTTCCCGTGTCTTTTGTGCTATCAGTATTACACTGCTGTTGGTGTCCTTGGTCGTCTTTTGTGTTATAATTTTTCTTCACGTGGCTTTTTTTGTTGCGTTTATGGCGGGGTCCGCTTCCTTACTTTTGGCTTCATTATCGTCGTCTCCTATTTTTTTATTTATAGTGATGATGGTACATGCACTATTTTTCAATTTTTGTCACTCCCCCTTTGTTGTTTTTTTTTTTTTTTTTTTTTTTTTCGACGTATTTACGGCTTATTTTGGCGATGCGTTCGATTTTTGGTTTTTTCGCATTGTTTATCTTTTCGTTGAGCTTTTTGCGTAGCTCTACTAGCTTGGGGCATCCATCGTTGACACGGGGTGTCTTGCTTTGTGCCTGCTTGCTTTGTGTCGTAATTCCTCGTTCTTTTTCTTTATGTTTTCCAAGATCGTATTTTGCATTGTTGATGCTTTCGTTGAGATAAACTGGATTCTTGTGATTGTACGACTTCGAATCTGTTTTTTGTTGGAATTGCCGACGGTGGAGAGCTTCTGGTCTGTTTCATGTTTTCTTTTTTCCGACGATCGGTCGCATCTCGTGTGTTGTTTTCTTCTTGGTTTATGCTTTCTTGGCTACTATATATTCTTTTGTTCCTATTTATCAGGTATGGCGGAGGATTATGTTCCCGTGTCTTTTGTGCTATCAGTATTACACTGCTGTTGGTGTCCTTGGTCGTCTTTTGTGTTATAATTTTTCTTCACGTGGCTTTTTTTGTTGCGTTTATGGCGGGGTCCGCTTCCTTACTTTTGGCTTCATTATCGTCGTCTCCTATTTTTTTATTTATAATGATGATGGTACATGCACTATTTTTCAATTTTTGTCACTTCCCCTTTTTTGTTTTTTTTTTTTGTTTCTTTTCTATCATTGAATAACTGTATAGATTGACGCGCTCACTGCCAGGACCAAAGCCTAGTATCCCTTTTGGGCTCAGAAATTCGTCCTGTTCGAAGATTCACGATCAACTGTAAAAAAAAAACAAAAAACAAAAAAAAAACAGGAAAATCACTCAAATCTGGTGACCAGAGCTAAAGAGTTAGAGGATAAACAGGAAAGCACAGACGAAGAAAAGCACTACACGCAAGAAGAAAAGGCAACCACAAACTGGACCAACAAAAGAGGCCACAACGCCAAATGCAATTGTGGAATTAATAAAAAAAAAAAAGAATGAGGTACTACGAGGCAAAACGGGAAGACACACACTCTTCTCGCCATCGAAGCAATCAACGCCGCAGCAACGAAGCAACCAAAGGCAAAATATTTTGCGTTAACTGGAAAAATTACGAACACCCCGCGTCATACGAGGGATGCTCCAAGCTAGTAGAGCTGCGCAAAAAGCTCAACGAAAAGATAAACAATGCGAAAAAACCAAAAATCGAACGCATCGCCAAAATAAGCCGTAAATACGTCGCGAACTAAAGTTCGTGGACGTAGTAAAACAGGGAAGAACGCAAAAAAATTTCCCTCTCCCACCTATATTTGTTAATCCCAAGCCACCACCAATCTACATAGACGCTAAAATAATAGACCCCCTTATTGATTTGCTAAACAGCACGGCAGGAAAAGAAAACTACACCATTAAACAACTCAAACTGGATCAGGTAAAAGTACAAACTAATACCTCAGAAATCTATAGGAAAGTGACAAAAGCGCTAAAGGAAAAAAGCGCTGGGTATCGTACTTGCCAACCCAAATCTGATAAAAGCTACAAAGCAGTAATCAGAGGTTTACATCCTAAAACAAATACAAACAACATATGCGAGTAATTGGCCAAGATCGGACACCAGGCAAGA
>NT_177405.1:4840-6798 GCF_000188095.3 Bombus impatiens
AAAAGGGAACCACAAACTGGACCAACAAAAGAGGCCACAACGCCAAATGCAATTGTGGAATTAATAAAAAAAAAAAGAATGAGGTACTACGAGGCAAAACGGGAAGACTCACACTCTTCTCGCCATCGAAGCAATCAACGCCGCAGCAACGAAGCAACCAAAGGCAAAATATTTTGCGTTAACTGGAAAAATTACGAACACCCCGCGTCATACGAGGGATGCTCCAAGCTAGTAGAGCTGCGCAAAAAGCTCAACGAAAAGATAAACAATGCGAAAAAACCAAAAATCGAACGCATCGCCAAAATAAGCCGTAAATACGTCGCGAACTAAAGTTCGTGGACGTAGTAAAACAGGGAAGAACGCAAAAAAATTTCCCTCTCCCACCTATATTTGTTAATCCCAAGCCACCACCAATCTACATAGACGCTAAAATAATAGACCCCCTTATTGATTTGCTAAACAGCACGGCAGGAAAAGAAAACTACACCATTAAACAACTCAAACTGGATCAGGTAAAAGTACAAACTAATACCTCAGAAATCTATAGGAAAGTGACAAAAGCGCTAAAGGAAAAAAGCGCTGGGTATCGTACTTGCCAACCCAAATCTGATAAAAGCTACAAAGCAGTAATCAGAGGTTTACACCCTAAAACAAATACAAACAATATATGCGAGTAATTGGCCAAGATCGGACACCAGGTAAGAACGATCAACAATATAACCAGATTTGATACTAAACAACCACTACCGCTATTTTTAATAGAGCTTGAACCTAAAGGTAACAACAAAGAAATATTCGAAATTAAAAAAATCTTAAACACAATAATTACAGTCGAGCCACCCAGACATAAAATAGACATGCCACAATGCATGCGGTGTCAACAATATGGGCATACAAAAAATTACTGCAACAGAAACCTGGCATGTGTCAAATGCGCAGAAAAGCATCTAACAATGAACTGCCCATACACGGGAAAAATAAACGATGTAAAATGCTACAATTGCAGTGGAAACTACCCAGCTAGCTACAAAGGCTGTACAGTCAGAAAACAACTTCAACGTAAATTGTCTCCACCGCTTCGAAACAGGATATACAATAACTGTCACATACAACAGGACAGCGCAGAAACTCAGACATCAACAAATGTACAGCATGTAATGAATATCAACCACAATAATACCCACACCTTTGGTAGCCGAAGCTACACGCAAGTAACCAAACAATCAACACCCTTAGACAACCAAAACCAGAACAACAACATCAATGACGCTACAGAAATCAAAGAACTACTAAAGCAATCCATGAAAAACACCGAAATGCTAACAAAAATGATAAGCGAACAAAACGCAGTCCTCAGACAGCAAACGCAACAAATCACAGTCATGTTACAACTTCAGTTCCCTGTTGAGAGTTCGCTGTTGAGTGCCGAAGCGTGCAGACGTGTGTCTAATGCTCTGTGAAATTCGTAAAACAAGACGTGACGCCCATCCGTCGAAAGTGAACATAGCCAAGTGTTTTCTATCTTTCTAGAGAAAAATTCCTACGCTCCTAACCTTTGCCCGAATCATAGCCTCATAGCCTCTCGACTAGTTATTCAACTCGAATTAACTAGCTCGATGATGGCCCAGGAATCACGACCAGGCTCTCCTGAGCAAATTCGCAACTACCCCGCGCTACCTCCTCTGTGGCAGAAGTGTAGCAGAACTCTCCGCACCAACGATGCTAATATTACCAAGAAACGGAAAATAGAAACAGCAAAACCACACACAATCGACACCCGGAACGAACAATCAACGATACAAATAAACACCCACAACAGGTTCGCCGTACTGCAATCCACTAACGATGCCATGGAAATCGTAGATCCGCCGCCAAACCAACAATCACAGAGAATCCCTCCTCCCCCACCAATATTTGTGGACGACGTCATCGACATACAGACAATGATCAAGTCCTTA
>NT_177405.1:6828-14458 GCF_000188095.3 Bombus impatiens
AGTACTTAGAGAGAGATATCTCCAAGGAGGACTATAACCTAAAGATAAATAACAATAAAGTAAAAATACTGCCGAGGAACCCAGAAGCTTACAGAAAAATCACCAAGATACTAAGGACCCTGAACGCCTACTTCCATACCTACCAACTCTAACAGGAAAGGCCTTTTCGGGTGGTCCTACGAAACATCCACCACTCACCAGACATAGATGAACTCAAATTCGAACTCTCAAAACTCGGCCACGAAGTAATCAACGTTAGTAACATAAAGCATAGAATCTCGAAAGTCCCGTTATCCTTATTTTTTATTGACATAAAACAAAATACCTGCGTTAAATGTGCAGGTACACACCCCACTGACCAGTGCACTAAATCACCGGAAACCCCAGCGAAGTGCATTCACTGTAAAGGTGACCATCTTGCTAACTGCAAAGGCTGTTCAGCCTACAAAGCCCTATATATAAGTAAGTATCCTAAACTCTGAGCCAAAGAGACAACCACAGACCGGCTCGGGCAACCGAGGTGAACAGACGTGTGTAAGCAATCGTGCGCTCCAGTGAAGTGATTCAGAGAAGTGTTACGAATAGTGATAGTGAGGGGAAGTCAAACAATGCAGCAGCAGATACCAACAATCAAGATTGCAACCAAAGGAGAAAAGTATTATATAAACGGGTCGGTAGATTTACTAGGCTTAAAGCAACAGCAACAAAATAATAACAATCAAAACGATATGGTTACAGAAGAAATGGAAGAGCAGTGGAGACAGGAGGAACGCAGCCACGATAACGAAAGATGTTACTAGGACGAAAACTGGAAGCTAGCAAGGACTAGCAAAAAACATAAAATAATTCCAGGCACAAGTGCCGCAGGAAATCTAGATACGGAAAAGCAGCGATGGCTGCAAGAATTACCACTAAGAAACCCCTTCAGCTCACTTACGGAAGAAATAGACGACGACCCAGCAACCAAAAACACAACTAAATCAACACTACAAACCACCACCAATATTTGTCGAGGCCCAGATAATAGACCCGCTTATAGATCGACTAAACGATATAAATAGTTGGGAAGGACAACTACATAATAAAACAAACAAAACTAGAACAAGTAAAAATACAAACAAACACCCCAGAAAATTATAGGAAAGTGATAAAAGAATTAAGAGAAAAGAATGCTATATACCAGCTCAAAACGGAAAGGAGCTACAAAGTAATTATAAGAGGACTACACCCAAAAACGAACACAAAAAAACTAAGTGACGAATTAGCAAAAATTGGCCACCAAATAAGAACTATAAACAATATGACAAGGTACGATACGAAGCAACCATTACCACTATTCTTAATAGAACTGGAACTCAGATCCAACAACAAGGATATCTTTAATATCAAAAAAACACTAAACACAATAGTAACAGTGGAACCACCACGCTACAAAAAAGATATACCACAATGCATGCGGTGCCAACAATACGGGACCAGAGCACTAAATCACCGGAAACCCCAGCGAAGTGCATCCACTGTCAAGGTGACCATCTTGCTAACTGCAAAGGCTGTTCAGCCTACAAAGCCCTATATATAAGTAAGTATCCTAAACTCTGAGCCAAAGAGACAACCACAGACCGGCTCGGGCAACCGAGGTGAACAGACGTGTGTAAGCAATCGTGCGCTCCAGTGAAGTGATTCAGAGAAGTGTTACGAATAGTGATAGTGAGGGGAAGTCAAACAATGCAGCAGCAGATACCAACAATCAAGATTGCAACCAAAGGACAAAAGTATTATATAAACGGGTCGGTAGATTTACTAGGCTTAAAGCAACAGCAACAAAATAATAACAATCAAAACGATATGGTTACAGAAGAAATGGAAGAGCAGTGGAGACAGGAGGAGCGCATCCACGATAACGAAAGATGTTACTAGGACGAAAACTGGAAGCTAGCAAGGACTAGCAAAAAACGTAAAATAATTCCAGGCACAAGTGCCGCAGGAAATCTAGATACGGAAAAGCAGCGATGGCTGCAAGAATTACCACTAAGAAACCCCTTCAGCTCACTTACGGAAGAAATAGACGACGACCCAGCAACCAAAAACACAACTAAATCAACACTACAAACCACCACCAATATTTGTCGAGGCCCAGATAATAGACCCGCTTATAGATCGACTAAACGATATAAATAGTTGGGAAGGACAACTACATAATAAAACAAACAAAACTAGAACAAGTAAAAATACAAACAAACACCACAGAAAGTTATAGGAAAGTGATAAAAGAATTAAGAGAAAAGAATGCTATATACCACACGTACCAGCTCAAAACGGAAAGGAGCTACAAAGTAATTATAAGAGGACTACACCCAAAAACTAACACAAAAAAACTAAGTGACGAATTAGCAAAAATTGGCCACCAAACAAGAACTATAAACAATATGACAAGGTACGATACGAAGCAACCATTACCACTATTCTTAATAGAACTGGAACTCAGATCCAACAACAAGGATATCTTTAATATCAAAAAAACACTAAACACAATAGTAACAGTGGAACCACCACGCTACAAAAAAGATATACCACAATGCATGCGGTGCCAACAATACGGCCATACAAAAAATTATTGTAACAAAAGCCCGGCATGTGTTAAATGTACAAAAAATCACTTAACAATACACTGCCCATACACAAGAAAAATAGAAGAAGTTAGATGTTATAATTGTAACGGAAACCACCCAGCCAGTATCTTTAATATCAAAAAAACACTAAACACAATAGTAACAGTGGAACCACCACGCTACAAAAAAGATATACCACAATGCATGCGGTGCCAACAATACGGCCATACAAAAAATTATTGTAACAAAAGCCCGGCATGTGTTAAATGTACAAAAAATCACTTAACAATACACTGCCCATACACAAGAAAAATAGAAGAAGTTAGATGTTATAATTGTAACGGAAACCACCCAGCCAGCTATGAAGGATGTGAAATCAGGAAACAACTACAACGTAAACTGTTTCCAGCACTTCGCAATAGATCAGTCGATAACCACCAACAACGACAAAGTACAACGGATAACGAAGCAACATTGAAAGCACAAAATGAAATAAAAACTATAAACAGAAACACAGATCCCAAGGAAACCGAAGCTACGCGCAAGCAACCCAAAACATTAGACAAGCAACACCCATAAACAATCAGAGTCAAAGCAACAACACCGAAGACGCTACAGAAATCAAAGAAATGCTCAAACAATCCATTAAAAGTACAGAGATATTAGGAAAAATGGTAAGTGAGCCAAACACAATACTAAGGCAACAAGTACCACAAACAACAGTCATGTTACAACTACTCACAAACTTGCTAAGTAAAAGATAGAGATGGATATGTTGAAAATAGCAGCCTGGAACTCCAATGGCTTGCAACAGCCAACCCACGAAACTAAAACATTTTTGTATAAAAATAATATTGATATACTACTTGCCTCAGAAATACATTTCACTCTAAAAAGTTACATGAAAAACCATACTACACCATCTACGACGCCAAACACCTCTCAGGTAAAGCACATGCAAGAACTGCAGTAATAATAAAAAATGACATGAAGCATCACCTATATAGTCAAACAAATCAAGAACACTTACAAGCAACCACTGTCACAATACAAACCAATGACAATTACTTCCAAATATCAGAGTTATGCTCGCGAAAGAGCGAGCAGAAAGATAAACGCTGCACCATACTCAGCACAACAGCGCAAGAAGTTACAAATTAAATTAAGGCAACAAAGACAAGTAAAGCCCCAGGATTTGACTTGATCAATGGAAAATCTTAAAAGACCTTCCCCCAAAGGCAATAAGACTAACAACGATAATATTCAACGCAATAAGAATACAGTACTTTCCTGCACTATGGAAAATAGCACAGATCATAATGTTATGGCTCGCCTGAGTACTTGCAGATTCGAAAACAGCGGATTCAAAAAATACGTCAAAAATAAAAGAATCTACGACTTAGCGAACATCCACCGTATCGGCTGTCACATCTTAAAGCTAACAATAAACCACTTCGCGCAATCTGCAAAGATAATAGAAAGTAGTTAATCTTCAGTTGCTTATTTCTAAACGATTCATATTACAAATATATACTGACAACAGGTTACATCCCCCCGAAGCATTTTTATACCTAGACGAAAGAAACTAGCTCCAAGACCAAAATAACATGCCAATCCTGTTTCTATCAGTTTCTGTCTGGAGTTTGATTCCTAATACAACGTGTGTCCCATTATATCTGTTACGTCGCGTAACCTAGTTCTACCTAGCCCAGGCCACACACCGCGGGTAATATGGCAACCAGATGTCTTCGGATACTCGCAGCGTACCCTCAATAGCCTCAAGTACCTTCCATAAATCTCATAGATTTCCTCGTAAAGGTCCTTCAAACCAAACAAACGTCTATTTCCGAAGAATTTCCAAAGACTATTGTCTACCACGGCTGGACAAGGGGAAGTTAGTTTTTCTCACGTATGATGCAACTTTCCTCCTACTACCCACTTTCTCTCGAGGGCGGTTAAGCCTAGTTCCCTCACTCTCTCGACTAACATCGTCTCCAACAAATCCGATGGTCCCGTGCGCGAGACACACCCATCCTTAGCTTTGCCCGCCACAGCATCGTCAACGAACAGCAGTGATTTTCCATCCTCTGTACAGTCAACATCCTTTGACCGGGTATGCACCCGTAGATCAGCAACTACTTCTCCTGCGACATCACTCAAGTCAGCCACTTCTCCTGCGACATCAGTCAAATCAGCTACTTCTACTACGCCGAGTCAAAGCAACAACACCGAAGACGCTACAGAAATCAAAGAAATGCTCAAACAATCCATTAAAAGTACAGAGATATTAGGAAAAATGGTAAGTGAGCCAAACACAATACTAAGGCAACAAGTACCACAAACAACAGTCATGTTACAACTACTCACAAACTTGCTAAGTAAAAAATAGAGATGGATATGTTGAAAATAGCAGCCTGGAACTCCAATGGCTTGCAACAGCCAACCCACGAAACTAAAACATTTTTGTATAAAAATAATATTGATATACTACTTGCCTCAGAAACACATTTCGCTCTAAAAAGTTACATGAAAAACCATACTACACCATCTACGACGCCAAACACCCCTCAGGTAAAGCACATGCAGGAACTGCAGTAATAATAAAAAATGACATGAAGCATCACCTACATAGTCAAACAAATCAAGAACACTTACAAGCAACCACTGTCACAATACAAACCAATGACAATTACTTCCAAATATCAGAGTTATGCTCGCGAAAGAGCGAGCAGAAAGATAAACGCTGCACCATACTCAGCACAACAGCGCAAGAAGTTACAAACTAAATTAAGGCAACAAAGACAAGTAAAGCCCCAGGATTTGACTTGATCAATGGAAAAATCTTAAAAGACCTTCCCCCAAAGGCAATAAGACTAACAACGATAATATTCAACGCAATAAGAATACAGTACTTTCCTGCACTATGGAAAATAGCACAGATCGTAATGTTATGGCTCGCCTGAGTACTTGCAGATTCGAAAACAGCGGATTCAAAAAATACGTCAAAAATAAAAGAATCTACGACTTAGCGAACATCCACCGTATCGGCTGTCACATCTTAAAGCTAACAATAAAACACTTCGCGTAATCTGCAAAGATAATACAAAATAGCTTAATCTTCAGTTGCTTATTTCTAAACGATTCATATTACAAATATATACTGACAACAGGTTACATCCCCCCGAAGCATTTTTATACCTAGACGAAAGAAACTAGCTCCAAGACCAAAATAACATGCCAATCCTGTTTCTATCAGTTTCTGTCTGGAGTTTGATTCCTAATACAACGTGTGTCCCATTATATCTGTTACGTCGCGTAACACTCTACCTAGCCCAGGCCACACACCGCGGGCAATATGGCAACCAGATGTCTTCGGATACTCGCAGCGTACCCTCAATAGCCTCAAGTACCTTCCATAAATCTCATAGATTTCCTCGTAAAGGTCCTTCAAACCAAACAAACGTCTATTTCCGAAGAATTTCCAAAGACTATTGTCTACCACGGCTGGACAAGGGAAAGTTAGTTTTTCTCACGTATGATGCAACTTTCCTCCTACTACCCACTTTCTCTCGAGGGCGGTTAAGCCTAGTTCCCTCACTCTCTCGACTAACATCGTCTCCAACAAATCCGATGGTCCCGTGCGCGAGACACACCCATCCTTAGGTTTTCTCCGAGACAGCATCGTCTCCCTAGACAATACTGATTTTACATCTTTCAAACGGTCGCCATCCTTCCATCGGGTATACACACCCGCAGATCAGTCACTCATTCATCTCGTACATACGCACCAGTGTAACTGCCTTCGTCATAAGATATAGAATAAACGGTGAAATATAACTTATTCTGCTGTGTCATATTCATTTAACCACCTCTGTTATCTTAACCGAAACAGGGGAACGACTACTTCGCGGCGTCGATTCACCGAATCGTAGCGAGAATTTACGCCTCTCGCTGACGCGTTTTCCTCGCGATCGCGTCTCTCCGCGATCAGGTAAACACCCTCAGGTAAAGCACATGCAGGAACTGCAGTAATAATAAAAAATGACATGAAGCATCACCTACATAGTCAAACAAATCAAGAACACTTACAAGCAACCACTGTCACAATACAAACCAATGACAATTACTTCTACATATCAGAGTTATACTCGCGAAAGAGCGAGCAGAAAGGGAAAGAAGTCATCAAGAAGATAGTCAGGAAGTATTAGGACTGGCTAGAACAAGAGGACGCGGGAAGGGGGTGCAACACAAGTTAATTCATAAGAGGTTCCTGGTGCACTCCTGTCATATGCGTAGGATGGTCATCGTGGAGTTTTAGTCGGTAGGAGTCCGACACTACTCTGCTGTCACGCGATTATTGTAACAGCGGAGTGTCCCCAGGATTTGACTTGATCAATGGAAAAATCTTAAAAGACCTTCCCCCAAAGGCAATAAGACTGACAACGTTAATATTCAACGCAATTCTAAGAATACAGTACTTTCCTGCATGTGGAAAATAGCACAGATCGTAATGTTACCCAAACCAAACAAAAACCCACATCTAACTGCATCCTACAGGCCAATATCATACAATTCTAAGAATACAGTACCTTCCTGCACTATGGAAAATAGCACAGATCGTAATGTTACCCAAACCAAACAAAAACCCACATCTAACTGCATCCTACAGGCCAATATCATTACTATCTGCGTTTTCCAAATTACTAGAAAAAATAATATATAACCGCCTAAAACCAACAATAGAAAAAGAAAAATTAATACCGGTCCATCAATCTGGATTCAGGAATAAACACTCCACAATAGAACAAATGCACAGACTCGTCAATGAAATCTTACAGGCGCTGGGAAGAAAACAATATTGCACGGCACTCTTTATGGACATTGAAAAAGCATTTGACAAAGTTAACCATGAAAACCTTCTTCAAACATTCAAAAAGCAATTTCCAGAACAAATCTACATACTAGATGAATGAAAGAGAGAGTTGTGCGTTTCGTCCCGGGACTACCGGTGGACTCGTCAG
>NT_177406.1:0-766 GCF_000188095.3 Bombus impatiens
TCCAACGGGAAGGGAATGACGGCTACTTTTCGTCAAAATCGACGAAACCATCGCAATTTTCGAGCTATTTTGCTTGTTTCGACGCTTAAACGGTAGTGCGTTTTTCGACGCTTTAACGGTAGAACATTGCATTTGCAGTGCAAAATGGAGCTCAACGAGCGCTTAAGCGACGAAATATCTCCAACAGGAAGGGAATGACAGTTTGTTTTCGTCAAAATGGACGAAATCTTCGCGATTTGCGAGCTATTGTGCTTGCTTCGACGTTTAAGCTGGAGTGCATTACATTTGCAGTGTAAAATGGAGTGAAATGAGCACCTAAACGTCGAAATATCTCCAGTGGGAAGGAAGTGACGGATAGATGTCGTCAAAATCGACGAAACCTTCGTGATTTGCAATCTATATTGCATGTTTGGACGCCTAAACGGCAGAAAATTGCATTTGCAGTGCAAAATGGAGCTCAACGAGCGCTTAAACGTCGAAATATCTCCAACGGGAAGGGAGTGAAGGCTACTTTTCGTCAAAATCGACGAAATCATCGCAATTTGCGAACTATTTTGCTTGTTTCGACGCTTTAACGGTAGAACATTGCATTTGCAGTGCAAAATGGAGCTCAACGAGCGCTTAAGCGACGAAATATCTCCAACAGGAAGGGAATGACAGTTTGTTTTCGTCAAAATGGACGAAATCTTCGCGATTTGCGAGCTATTGTGCTTATTTCGGCGCTTAAACGGTAGAAAATTACACTTGCAGTGCAAAATGGAGTTCA
>NT_177407.1:0-9679 GCF_000188095.3 Bombus impatiens
AGCATGGCACTGTTCGTCGAATGACACAGATAGCGGAAAATTGGAAAAGGAAAAGAAGTTTATTACCAGTGCTCCAATTATTGTTTGAATGTAAAACGAATAACTAAAACAGTGAAAGTGCAACTTACCTCGTGAACAATTGATAGAATATCTCAAATTATACATTGAAAATTCCAAAATTTGGGACGAATGGGTAGAATTAGCTATGTTTTCCTATAATACCTCTGTACACGAAGGGACGAAATTCTCCCCACACGAATTAGTTTTTGGACATTTAGCCAGAGAACCTACTGATGAAGTAATAATCGAAGAAAACATGGAACCAACTTACGCAGAATATCTCGAAGATCTGTTCGATAAAATTAACACCGTACAACGGATGGCAAGGGAGAATTTGATAAAATCCAAAGATAAATCAAAAGGAGATGTGACACTGTTCGTCGAATAATACAGATAGCGAAAACCTAAAAAGAAAAAAGGAAAATTATTATGTGTACTCCAATTATTGTTTGAATATACAATGTGTCGATTCAATAAATAATTAAATGAGGGAAAGTGAAAGTTACCTTGTAAACAAGTAATCATCATACAAGAAGGTCTACGTGCAAAATAGGTTATGGCTCCCTGCTTGCGGAACACCACGCACCCGCCGAAAATAAACGAACGAATTAACTTCAATTGCCTTAATGCAAAATACAACTAGAGCGATTTCAGTGGGCAACGTAGCGCGGTAGTATATGTTATAGTGCTGCTCGTCGAATGATACAGATATCGAACACCTAAAAGGAAAAAGGAAAATTATTATACGTGTTTCAATTATTGCTTAAATATAAAACGTGTTAACTCAATGAACAATTAACTAGTGAAAGTGAAAGTTACCTTGTGAACAAGTGATCAACATACAAGAAAGTGTACGTGCAAGTATAGGTTATGGATCGTTGTTCGTGGAACACAATGTATGACAGCTACCTAAAATAAGTGAATAAATTAGTTTCAATTGTCTCAGTGCAAAATACAAGGTTACTAAATGTTATAACTATATTGTAGATAAATCAAAAGGAGATGTGACACTGTTCGTCGAATAATACAGATAGCGAAAACCTAAAAAGAAAAAAGGAAAATTATTATGTGTACTCCAATTATTGTTTGAATATACAATGTGTCGATTCAATAAATAATTAAATGAGGGAAAGTGAAAGTTACCTTGTAAACAAGTAATCATCATACAAGAAGGTCTACGTGCAAAATAGGTTATGGCTCCCTGCTTGCGGAACACCATGCACCAGCTGAAAATAAATGAGCGAATTAACTTCAATTGCCTTAATGCAAAATACAACGGTACTAAATGTTATAACAATACTGTGGAAGCATGGCACTGTTCGTCGAATGACACAGATAGCGGAAAATTGGAAAAGGAAAAGAAGTTTATTACCAGTGCTCCAATTATTGTTTGAATGTAAAACGAATAACTAAAACAGTGAAAGTGCAACTTACCTCGTGAACAATCAATCACCATACAAGGAAGTGTACATGCATGGATTTCGCAGATTAACAAGAAGAAATAAAATAGCTGATAAGTATAGAAAGTGGTTAGAAAATAATTAAGATAGATTAATTGAGAGTTAGTAATAAATATAACCGGAGTAAAAGGATATTTTATTATGTATTAATCTATGTAGTATTGTTATATTATTATATCTAACATGCAGAAGCGGATCTGTAATGCACAATAGCGGCCGCACACACAATGCATTATACACATATTAAATTAAATGAATTAAACAGTACCTTTATAGCCACAGATATAAGACGACTGAAGGCAACTGTAGTAAGTATCCAAGGCATATCGAAGAATTGGATAATGTTGTGGGAATGATCCAGGTAAGTGACGCAGCATCGAATGAGTAGAATCTGAAGAATTACAGACAATGTCAATCTAATAAATAAATTTTAACCACTAATAACGGAACTAATCCATATCATAAATAAAATAATAACAAATCGCAAGTACATGCAATAATAAATTAATAGGGAAAATAAGAAGGGTCAATAAACACAGAAATGAGTTAGAAATTAATCAAGATAGATTAACTAAATATTAACAACAAGACATGACTGAACCCGGTGCAAAGGAATAAAGTTATGCTACACGAAATAACTGGTAACACAATACACAAAACATTAACTAAATTAAACGAGACTTACGTAAATGCAAGTCACGTATAATCAAAACAATGACTATTGAAATTCGGTAACAATACAATCCATGCTATCACATTAAAGTGGCACACGGTATTGACACACACAATATCATGAAACACAAAACAATATTACAAAACACTACTAAATAAAATTATAGTGATTAACAATTAATTAGTTATTTCAACAACACGTTACTGTTGACATTTAACCAACGCCATACCAAAGAGACACGCGAGCGACCATGTTGAAAAATTCGTCGCGCGCACATACAAATAATAGCCAATGCAATATAATACAGCATCATAATAGCAATGTTAGGTACTAATAAAAAAAAAAAAAACAAGAAAAAAAAGGGGAGAGAGTTAAGGAATATATATATAATAAGTAACAACTAACATAATTATAAGATATTATATATATATGTCGGAGATGAAAGAACACCGGAGCCTTTGGAATTTTGGATAATCCCGCAACATTATAACCTAGAGTCTACTATAGCTGTAATTGAACAATTGTAGTTATTCAATCCGATTGTAATTGTTCGAGTTGTGATAATGAGCTTGGGCTCGAGGCGACAGTCAGTCGCCGAACGTAGCCGCGGTCACGGGATGAACGCTTTGTTTAACAAAGGTATGGAGTAATTCTATAGCTCTCCTTAAAAGAAATATTCGTGGTGACACGCGACTGTAAACATTCCAACGGTTTCTGTCCCGTGGCTCGCCACACGCAGACCCTATTCTTCGGGTAAGATGATTACCAGATCTCCACTACATAGAAATTAGAAAATATTTATTTGAAGCATAACTTTGCAAAAATGACCAAAGTATTTGAACAGTCGATTATTTGCTATATTAATAGGCCACGATATTTTACGAGACTGGCTTTACCACTAACTATATATTTTAAAACTGTTGAGAATTGTGAATCGTAGTCGCCGAAATAAATAAGTTGGAATACTTTTATTACACGTAGAGATGATAATAACATGGTTTTGTTTTTATTTAATTATGTAATTTACAAAATATTCATAGCACCCATTGCATGTGATACCATGCGTACAAAACAGTGACATTCTTTTGTTCTACGAGACGCTGCGCACTAATTTTCCACTAAGCGTTTATTTTCAATAAATATCGTGTAACTTGTATATACATTTCTTGACTAGTTTCAAATTTTACCAATGTAATGACGATAGTCGTGTCCTGTTACATCGCCAACGAACCTTTAAAAACTTTTGTACAATGCATACAACGTATTCATAAAATAAATTTTCCGATAAATGTTCGAATACTTTTGTGAGTTGTACATAATTGAAAACTTAATGAAACTCCAGATACGTGGACACTATATTTATGATGTTGCGAAGCCAACAGATTATGTTGGGAGACGATCTGTTTTATAAATATACGAATCGAGCTTGATATATTTTCGTGTCATTCTCCGGACTGCTTGCTATACAGGCTATAGTACAGTCTTTTCTGGCCAAACGTTGTCAATATATTCTGCAGGCCAGGATAAGGAAAAGAAGTGATACAAACACATATGTGTTATTTAGAGCATTATTAAAGAGCTATAACAAAAAAAATATTTCTGTTATACATATAATATTTGCATCTAGTGGTGGTAGTCGGAAGCCAGCGCAACACTTCAATTCCAACTACAAGTACATTTAAAAATGTTCACCATATCTGCCAATACGAGATTTACAGCCAGAAAACATTAAATTTATTATTCTTTGAAGTTCTCGTTTATTACTTATGAAGTTGAAGTCGTCAAAGTATTACGATATATTCTGACTGCTACTAGATGTACATATTCCTCATTCATTCATACTTTTCTCGTATATCTTTTTTTTTTTGTTATATATCTTTAACGATGTTTCCAATGACATGCAAATGTTTATATGTCATTTTTTTCTTATTTTGGCCTACGTGATACACTCAGTATAACTCACTTTCGTTCAACGTGAGCGAAAAGTTTCGAATTGTATTCCGTGAATGCGTGGCTTATGTTTACCAGCTTACCACTTATATAGGTTCTAGTTCTTCCAGCTTGAACGTCGAGAACGTTATCCTCATTGCTGGATTCTCAAGACTGCGTATATGCTAATATGCTGATATGCACATGTGTTCAGCTTTTGCGTGCATATTTTTTTGGTTGTCCATCTTTTATAATGGCGTATGTACAGTGGAGAGCATAACTAAACTAATAATAGAGGTATACAGAAGATAAATAGCGGAATTATTTCATATAATTAAAGAAAGACTAAGTAATTTCTTAAACTCCTAAATTTACCTGAAACAAGAGATATTCATTGATTCGGCTTTGTTTCATGCTGTACAAGTAGGTTTGTTGTGTTAACGTTGATCCATTCAACTGAATAGAATGAACTGAATGGATAATGAGACAGAGAATTAGTATTTATATGCATATATATAGCACAGAAAAATGCATACAGTTTCTTTTCAGAAACGATGATATTGTAACGTCAATTTTTATCTCTCTCCCCAGTACTCTCCCCAGAAAGTCGCCATAAACTTGAACTTTTTAAGTTTATTATTTCTGTTATCTGTTTATGGATGGTCCTTGAAACAGCCCCTAGGTTGTTATACGCCCTTACTAATTACGGGGAAAGCAGGTAGTTACCTAATGGAAAAATCCAATACTTGACTAACGAAAAAGCTGGTGTTTCCCATAAACAATATTACCTACTAGCCACGTTGGTAGGAGGCTTTCTCCTCCTATCTTCATTTATTAACATGACCTATAACCAATTGGCATCGTGGATCGTTACCCTCACTTTTCCTAACGGAAGGTGCGAACAGCGAATCCGCGTTGTTAATTAAAAAGGGCACACCCACACCGAGCTTTCCTCCGCAATGAGACAAGAACATCTAGAGGAGAAATAGAAAAAACCATCGAACAGTGAACATCTCTCCGATCAGTGTAAACCTGTGCTAGAAAATAAAGACTGTAGTTGTGTTACGACTCGGCTACTTTGTTTCATCAACCTACTCTTAAATTTACGTGAGAATATCTCAATACGATCAGGTCTCTAAAAACATAGCAAATGGGGTACAAAATTGGATCAGAATCTTAGGTCGGATCAGGAAATTTTCACAAAAATTTTCTACAATGAAATGGCCCTCACGGAAGTGCGACTTCGATTCAATCAAAAACCTGTCGGGATTTTTTAAATGAAAAATACGAGACTTTCATGAATATTCCATTCAAATCGATTCTTGAATTGCAGAAAATAATAGAAACGAAATGAAATGGAACACGTCCTCGCTATTGCTGAAATTTTGTACAAAGTATGTCGAAATCGATTAAAACGATCTTAAAAGCTAGGACAGAAGACTGAATCAATGAATATTTTCCGTTACACGCAAATAAAGGAATATCCACAACATAAAACAATATTTTAAGTTAAGTTTAATTATACAAAACATTTCTATCGTGTTTAGCTTTCGCAAACCTTGATGTTAATACACTAAGAAGTGATTTATACAAAATCTCAGATTACCGACTCAGTTATGTTCTTTAATGTATATAGTAGGTACATAATAGACACGTATTGTGCTGTAGATAGATATAACAGGTATGTATGTATTATCCTGATGCAACGGGTGATCCACCGTGTATCGTTGTATACAGGGCGTCTCAGCTAACTCGACCGTTTGGAATATTTCTTCCGTCCTTGACGATACCAAAAAATGTTTCGGATACAAATCGAATGTGACTGAGCCGCTGACACGATCAGTTCTTTCGTAGGTGAATGCGTAAAGGACATACAAAGGAATTATATTATTCTCTGCAAAAAAGCATCAATCTATTTATGTTGAAAAACTATTAGCAAATATTTTAACTGTAATTCGTCATATTGAACGTACGAAAGACCTTGTCTCTGTATTTCGTACATCAAATTTCAAGAATTAAAGTTAATATAGCTCTTAATACTTAATACTAAAACTCTTAATACTGTTAATACTCTTTTTACGGAGAATGCCGTGGTAGATCAGTTAAGAGGGGGGGGGTAAGGTTAATTCGTACAAAGAAGGCATGATTTTGTGAATTTTTTCTGACGATACAGTTAAAATTTCTGTTTTAAAACCAATAGTACATGAAAGTATGACATTCGAAGAATATTATGTAAAATTTTCACGGAGAAATATTAAAAAATACGGCAATGGCGGCAATTATTCGGACGTGTCTTGAAAAAAAGTATAATTGCGGTGCCCCTCAGAACTTGGTGCTGGATCATCAGAAATCAAAAAGTTAAAGTTCATTCGTTAGGTAACAGTTTTCCTCACGTAACGCTGCGAAAGTTTTTTCGAAATTTCAATTTTTCACCTTTTTGGAACACTTTGAAGGGAAAAACGCGATTTTGTGCGAAAATTTGCGGCTAATTTGTTATTTTAAAATAAACATAATTAACAAATTTGAAAAACTTTACAGCATTACCTCGTAAATTATGTACAGAAATAGTTTTCAAAGTTTCAAAAGGATCGGTGCAGTAGTTTTGAAGTAATTGGGAGCACCGACTTTGAAAATGTGAGTTGCGGGGAAAACGCTTTAAAGCTTTGAACACTAAAAAATCTGGTATAAAACGTTCATAAGCGAATTTTATCGGCTTACCTCTTCACTAGCGTAGCAATTGTTGAAAAGACTAATAAAAAATCAATTATCCTACAATATTTTTCACGATCCTTCGTAACTTGATCTTCAACGGTTATTTTTATTTTTTTAGCTGAGGCACTACTTGAAGTGCCTTCGTATTTACGTTTATGCGGAGGTACAATTTTTCTAGGTCGATATAATCTCGAACCAGTTGATTGTCTATCAGATCTAGTAACTTTTTTAGGCATTTTAGTAATAATTTAACACAAAACTTAATGAAAATGGAATATTTACTACTACACTAAATTTTTTACTCTACACTGACAAAATATACAGTACAGGTATAAGGAGGTTTGTACTTAAGTCGTTAAGTACTATAAATAGATCTAGGGGTAAGATAAGGTATTATATAGAGAAAAAAACGTCTGCGAAGTAATAATAACACGCTCGGGTCGGGTAGGTAAATGCAAAAAAAATTTTTAAACCTTTCGCCCCCCCCCCCCTTAACGTATTTGTTACGACCGTTCGCGGAGCGACGCGGTCGCGAGGAAACCCTGTCAGCGAGAGGCGTAAATTCTCGCTACGATTCTGCTAATCGACGCCGCGAAATAGTCGTTCCCCTGTTTCGATTAAGCTAACAGAAGTAGTTCAATGAATTTAACACTGTATTAACAGGTTAATATAGCTTATATATTTAACAATAATGAATGTAATAATATAAACGTCATAAATTATTTAGCGATGAATACAGTTAATATGTTACAGAAATTCGACCCGACTTTACGATATCGCTTGATGTATGCGTTAGACTAAGTGATGTGGATTTTCTTCGTCTGAACCTCTCGACGTATAACGTTTGACTCTTCGGAAGGGACTGATTGCCCTTCGGCCATTTCTTTGTCTTCTCTGGGAGATGACCTCCACTACGCTCGGGTCACGCCACCGTTCGCGCTTATGATCACGTATGCCTCCTTTTTTATGTGTATGACTATATGTAATAACGGACCGAAATCGACGTTTCCAGAACTGGCTGCTTGGTGACAACTATGCGCTTCTCACAGATGAAATCCGACTAAACAAAGCGATAAGATAGCGAAATTCCAAGCGCCTTAGCATGAGTGACCATCGGGATAACATCCGGTCACTCTACCCTTTCTCAGAAATATATGATCGAAGCCTTTTCTCACTCCCACGAATAAAAAAATTTAAATGCTCACCTATGTGTCTTTACGAAATGCATGAAACTTGAAACGTTTATAAAAGAATTTAATTCACCTGTGACTTATATAAGAATTATGGAATGAAAGAGATGGTCTATCGTCAAAAGCAGATTACTCGTAATTTCAATTTTTAAGCTCGGTTATAGATTTTCTGCTTTTAGGTAGGATCAGGTATACATAGAATCTTCCACGAAGCGAGATTCGAAGATCCCAGATCTGTCCTCCAGCTTGAAAATCCTAGCTTTGTAAGGAAACTATTCGTATATTAAGAATGAGCGTTGGCTTATTTTCCCCCTTTTCCCTTGGCCTCCCTTAATGTAGGAGCAACCGCTGGAATCTGGCGGAAGCTTCGATCGAGCAGCTTGCGAGTTTCTCGATTATAGATGTATACAGAATGTTTCAGAAATATTGAACAAAAACTTTGTTTGATTTGCATTTATCGCAACAGGAAAAGAAGCTATGCAATAATCTTTGGTTACCAAACAATTATGTATCATATTTTGGCTTTATAAATGAATAAAAAAATTATTTTAAATCTTTCGCTACTTAAGCTTCTTAAGAAACGTTAAATTTCAGGATTACTAATAATTTCCTCAAAAAGTATTGCTTAATTTCAAATAATTAGTATCTTCGATGACCTTTCGTGCTCTCCATGGCAAGAGTTCTTACGAAACGTTGCCAAATAATTCATCCGTTTTGCATCATCTCATTTTGCCATTCTTTCTTTAATATGTCAGATGACTTATTTATACTCTCGACTTTTATTCTTTTTCAAAATTATGGACTACTGAAAACTATAAATAACATCGTAAGAAAAATATCTAAAGATTAATTTACAACAATGTCAAATCATCGTGGATGATTGTAGATTATTGCTCCAGTATCGAAACATATCTTTATCATACTACTTGAACAATGTGTTCTTTTAATAGTGTAGCGAGTTAACCGTTAAACATGATCCTGTAAGTTTTACGCTCCCCAATTATTAATATTTGTTTCCTGTAAGAAGTTAAAAACACGACGTTCGTTATAACACGACGATGGCCGATTCCAATGAATATTCTTCGAACGCCCACAACCTTATTCCTGACCCTTCTCCGACATATATATATCATATGTCAGGTTTACATTAGAATTAGGGCTAGGGGCGTGAAACGAATCTTCATTTGGATTACACATTGTCGTTATGCAATAGGGAAGACATTGATTAGTGCAAATTCGATTATTATAGAATCGAACAAGTAACCGTGGTAATTAGATACTCGAGAAAACTAATGACAATGATCCTAGGTTCAATAACGAATCCAGGTCAACGGGATGATAGATGTACGTGCTCACAAAATCTAAGTCGGACTCTTTGTTAATAAAACGCGTAATATTCACTGGTCGCAAGGCGTTACTATTTTCGTCGATGAGATCGCAAGAGAGAATGACTTTCCGAGTAAGGGAAATTGACGTTGCTGCTAATTGGTCAATCTCCATATCGGTGGTTAGAAAAAGATGTTAGTCGCCCTCGGGGGAAAGTTGCTAGTGGGAGACGTCGTTCGTTGAAAAATAGGTCTCCCCTATCTTCCCATAGTTAGAACAAAAGCTGTTTGTCTGTTTGAAGGACTTTAGTTAGCTAAATCTTAAGATTT
>NT_177408.1:0-240 GCF_000188095.3 Bombus impatiens
TCTATCTCTTATCACATTAATATAATGGATGAGACATTTGTAAGGCGTTTTTTGATAATAGAAAACGTGTTCGTGTTGTATGTTTTGCATTCAATAACAGGAAATGGTTCTGCCATTGCAGTAATTCAAAATACTTGCAGTATAATGATAAGCATAATACAATATAAATTTGCATTTCATCCGTTGTTACGTCGTGCGACGTTCTACCTAGACAAGGCCACACACCGCTGACAGGATGGC
>NT_177408.1:390-1058 GCF_000188095.3 Bombus impatiens
GAGATAGAAGAAGTTCGTCTTTCTCATGTACGATGTTTCACATTAACAACTTTCTCTCGTGGCGGTTACCACCCTACCTTCACCCTCCATCACCAATCCAGAAAATTAACCAATTGCCAGAGAAGACCTTCCCTCACCCTCCCAACAAGAACTTGGTCTTAACAAATCCGTTTTTCTCGCATCATTGGACCAGTCCTTCCCTCACCTTCCCAACAAGGACTTGGTCTTAACAAATCCGTTTTTCTCGCAACATTGGACCCACCCATCGCAAGTGTCCTCCGCTGCATCATCGTCACAGAAAGTCAGTCTTTACATTTTTTGAACCTTCAACATCTGAGTCGCGTACAACACCTTCTTACTCTAGCTATCAATCGAATTTAATCGTACATTTCTAGTCAAGAAGTTGTTTGAATAAACATTAATTATATCTGTTAATTCAGTGTAAAGTCAATTCAATAATTCAGTGTAAAATCAATTCAACCACCCCTATTAACGAAACAGAAATCAGGGGATCGATCATATCGTGGCTTCGATTATCCACTCGTAACGGGAACTTACGACCCCCGTTGACGAGCTTTCTCGCGATCGCGTCTGCCCCCGATTGGTCGAAACATTCGCCTACTGAAGGAAATATTTGTTTGACAATGGAACAGATCATTGCTAAGAAA
>NT_177408.1:1137-1543 GCF_000188095.3 Bombus impatiens
TATTTTAGATATGCAGAAGGTAATTCACATTTCATTCTGATGACCGTATACATTGAAGCTATATTGTCCTTGCTATTTTTTTTTTATTTGTGGAAGTATGTAGGATATATAATAGACAAATATAGGGAGGATACAAATAGTTTTAACTCTTCTGCAGAAGGAGAAAGAAAAATGAAGGGTGATAAGGCAATGGGCATGCCATACAAATAATTTCAATGTAAAGTCATTTGAAGCATGCTAATGAAAGCGTGGTAAGCATGGTAGTGTTAAATTCTTAGACATATGTAATACCCAAATATGAAATTTGTATTATTTAAGTGTATCAAAATGTTGGGTATCCTGTGTGGACACTTATAACTTTTGGTTTAGGAAGTTGAAGAAAACTACATTTATGACGTGAATTTTG
>NT_177409.1:0-1140 GCF_000188095.3 Bombus impatiens
ATATTACGTTATATGGGATGACGTTATAACGTAATACGTTATATGGGCACCGTTATAACGTACTACGTTATATGCTATGACGATATAACGTATTACGTTTTATGTCATGACGTTATAACGTAATACGTTATATGGTACGACGTTATAACGTATTACGTTATATGGTATGAAGTATTACGTTATATGGGATGAAGTTATAACGTACTACGTTATGTGGGACGACGTTATAACGTATTACGTTATATAGGATGACGTTATAACGTATTTCGTTATATGTTACGACGTTATAACATAATGCGTTATCTGGTATGACGTTATAACGTATTACGTTATGTGGGATGACGTTATAACGTATTACGTTATATGGTATGACGTTATAACGTATTACGTTAGATGGCATGACGTGATATTACGTTATATGGCATAACTTTATAACATAATACGTTATATGGTATAACGCTATAACGTATTACGTTATATGGTATAACATTATGTGGGGCGACGTTATAACGTATAATGTTATATGGCATAACGTTATAACGTATTACGTTATATGGTATGACGTTACAACGTATTACGTTATATTGGATGACGTTATATGGTATTACGTTATATGGGACGACGTTATAATGTATTACGTTATATGGTATGAAGCTATATCGTATTACGTTATATGGGATGATGTTATAACTTATTACGTTATATGGTGTGACGTTATAACGTAGTACGATATATGCGACGACGTTATAACGTATTACGTAATATGGTATAACGATATAACGTATTACGTTTTATGTCATGACGTTATAACGTAACACGTTATATGGTATGACGTCATAACGTATTACGTTATATGGTATGACGTTACAACGTATTACGTTATATTGGATGACGTTACATCGTATTACGTTATATCGGATGACGTTATATCGTATTACGATGTATGGGACGACGTTATAACGTGCTACGTTATATGGTATAACGATATAGCGTATTATGTTTTATGTCATGTCGTTATAACGTAATACGTTATATGGCATGACGTTATAACGGAATACGTAATATGGTATGACGCTATAACGTATTACGCTAGATGGTATGACGTTCTAACGTATTACGTTATATTGTATGACGTTATAA
>NT_177410.1:0-363 GCF_000188095.3 Bombus impatiens
TTATAATGTCAGCCGATATAACGTAATACGTTATAACGTTATGCCATTTAACGTAATACATTACAACGTCGTCCCGTATACCGTAATACGTTATAACGTCATCCCATATAACGT
Organism: Bombus impatiens; assembly: GCF_000188095.3. NCBI lineage: Eukaryota > Metazoa > Arthropoda > Insecta > Hymenoptera > Apidae > Bombus > Bombus impatiens. The sequence goes on from NT_177410.1 coordinate 115, forward strand.
AATACGTTATAACGTCATACAATATAATGTAATATGTTATAACGTCATCCCATATAACGTAACACGTTATAACAACATACGATACAACGTAATACGTTATGACGTTATGCCACATAACGTAATACGTTATAACGCCGTCCCATATAACGTAATACCTTATAACGTCTCGTTATGACGTCATCCCAAATAACGTAATACGTTGTTGCAGTATACCATATAACGTAATACGCTATAACGACATACCATATA
>NT_177411.1:0-409 GCF_000188095.3 Bombus impatiens
CATGTCTTATAGTTTAAAGAAAATTTGTATAGGACATTTTAGCTTGCAGATTTATTAGTATCGTTTCTAATACTCGCTCAATTATTCTGTACGTCAAGATTTTGTATATTTGCTTAATGTTGATTAACAGTTTTGTAGACTTTAAGAAATGAAATGGAATTAATAAAATTTGGAAAATGTTTATAATTTTTCTGCAATCTTCTAGTTCATATTAATGCCAAAAATGCTTTTCTTCCCCTCACACTACACATAAAAAAATTCTGTCGCAGGCAAGAGACCCGTACATGTACCCAGGTTGTTGGCCGTCATCGGCAACATTATTTGGCCTGTCTGTGTATTGGCCTGTCTGTGTATAAGATAAAGAGCGACGAGAGAGGATTGGTACGGCATAAAGAAGAGGGGGAATGTC
>NT_177412.1:0-5462 GCF_000188095.3 Bombus impatiens
ACAAGTTTCTGTTTTTGGCATGCTACACAATTTTTTATAAATTCCTCTACTTTTGAGAACAAATATGGGATTTTAAATCGTTCTTTGATTTTTGCGTAGGTTTTCTGTATACCTAAGTGCCTGAAACGTCGTTATGGTTTTCTTTTATAATCGCGTCAACTTGTTCGTCTGTTAGAATTTGAATAGGGTCGTATGCAAAAATTATTTCTTCTATCTTGTCGTTAACGTACATCAAAAATGTTTTTATTCGCGCCTTTTCGATTTCATCGAAGCTGTTGTCTCCTATACCTAACTTTTTATATATGGTAGCTGTTTCATGATTTTCTTTAACCATTTCTTTTTGTCGTAGGGCCCTAGAGTTTCTTTTGTTATTTGGAAGATGGATTTTTCGTTGGGGACTATCTTTAGTAGTTTAGGAAGCGTGTCAGTGTTTTGTTCCCATTTGTCATACTCGTCAAGGAGATGGTTTTCAGTCGTCAAATTGTTAATAGTTTGTCTGGAAAGTGCGTCAGCAGCCGTATTATCTTTTCCTTTATGGTATTGTATTTCATAATAGTATTCCTCTAACTTTAATCTCCATCTGATTAGTCGTAATGAGGGGTCTTTGCAGTTTTTAAGCCAAGTTAAAGCTTGATGGTCGGTTCTTATGAGAAAATGTCTTCCTAACAAATATTGTCTCAAACGTTTTACTGACCATACGATTGCAAGGAGTTCTTTTTCAGTGGTTGAATAATTTCTTTCTGGAGGATTTAGTGTTCTGGAAATGTAGCAACAAGGATGGTCATTTTGCGAAAGAACAGCGCCTATTCCTTCGTTAGAGGCGTCGGTTGTTAATATAAATGTTTCATTAAAGTTGGGATAATGCGTCTTTGTATAATATGCTGCTTTGTATAATGCGTCTTTGAGAGTTTGAAAGCTATTTTGTTGTTTGTCTGTCCAATGAAAGGGCGTGTCTTTCTTTGTCAGGTCGGTTAAAGGTTTGGCTATCTTTGAAAAGTTGCGTATGAATTTTCTATAATATCCTGCTAATCCTAAGAATGATTTTACGCCGGTTGAGTTTTTGGGAATTTTCTTTGGGTATTCTTTGGCTATTTTCTTTGGGTTTCGTTTTATTATTTTCTTTGGGTTTGGTTTTATTCCTTCGTGTGTGATAATGTGTCCGAGGTATTCTAATTCTGGTTTTAAGAATTCACATTTGTCTGGTTGAATCTTTAGTCCTAATTCTCTTAATATTTATAACACAATTTCAAGGTTGTCGTTATGTTGTTGAATCGTATTTCCGAATATTATGGTGTCATCTAAATAAACGAAGCAATATTTGTTTAATAAACCGCGAAGTTGGAATGTAGCTGGGACGTTTTTTAATCCGAACGGCATTCGATTATATTGAAAGTGTCCCTGAGGAGTACTAAAAGCTGTATATTTTTTTGATGCTACGTCCATTGGTATCTGATGAAACCCCGGAGGAGAGGTCTAGTGCGGAGAAGAATTTTGCGTTTCCTAACTGCGAGAGTATATCATCAATATTTGGCAAAGGGTACGCGTCTTGGTCAGTTAATTCATTTAATTTACGGAAATCTATCACTATGCGCCATTTTTGTTTTCCGGAGACGTCCAATTTCTTAGGGACTACCCATACTGGACTATTGTATGGTGAGTCTGATTCTTCGATTATGTCTTTGTTTAACATTTCTTTGATTTGTTTTTCAATTTCTACCTGTGGTTCTGTGTACCTCGGGTGGTCTGTAAGATTTTGTATTTATGATTTTGTTTTCTTTCAACGTGATGATGTGCTTTGCTAAATTGGTGTATGGTAAAGTGTCTGTGTCCAGATTGAATACGTCAATATAGTGTAAGAGGATTTTTCCGATAGGAGTGCTGATTTTTTCGATAGGAGTGCGGAAATTGTTTTCAATATGGCCTGTTCTAATTATGTTTCTGAATTTTTGAATTTGTTCGAGATCAACTTCATTGGAGAGGTCGTTAGAAATTGATATTGGTTGCTCACCAGTATTGCAGAAGCATACTTGCGTCGGTTTCTTGTCCAGATAAATTGTTTCGATTTTGGTTTGTCCTGGAGAAATTACCTGTGGTGGCTGAAATGAGAATACATGATCGTTGAGTTGAATTTGGTCATTTGTAATTTTATATTGATAGTTTTCTAGCATTGGCAACCCTGTGATTCCGTCTTCGATTAGTGGGAAGTTGTCAGGTACTATGTAGAATTTGTTTTTTTTTCACAGATTTTAAGATAAACGTATTCGTCTGTCTCGTATTTGTCATTGCCCATAAAAAATGTTTTCTTGTCGTCTTTTAATGGGGTAGAAATGATTCTTGAACGTTTGACTATGTTTTCGGCACCAGTATATTTTTCCGGCACCAGTATCTATTAAATATCGCTTTAGTCCAAGTTTTGATCCGATGGTTATTGTGAGGAGTCTTCCAGTGATGGCGTTAATTCGTATCGTTGGTCCTCTTCCACTTCTTCCTCGAGATTCATTTCCTTTTCGTCTGTCATTATATGGTAATTTCTTAGTGGTGGTAAATTTCTGTGACTGGTTGGCGGAAAATTTCGCTGTTGCGTACAACCGTTGGATAAATGTCCCGTTTGATTACATTTGAAACATTTGGGCGGTGGTCGTTCCATTATCATTTTTCTTTCCGTAGGTAGATTTATTGGCTTTGATAGTACTGCGGTGTCGAGTGTGATGTTTCTTCTTGCATTGGGTGTTTCTTGAAATTGGGGATTGGATCTCGCAATCAGTTGATTCGTTGCTCTTCCTCTTACTATATTTTTGTTACGTTCAATTTCTCCTATAAGTAACTCCGCCTCGAAAGCTGTGTCTTGTGCTTCCTGGAGATTCTTTGGTCTTGTAGCCGATGTGCGTATTTCTATTTCGGGTTTCAGGTTTAGGACAAAGATTTTGGTGGCTCGTTCGGTTTCAAGATCTATGGCAACTGCTCGTCGTATTGGATCACGAATTTCATGTTGCAATGCGTATATTGGTTCATTGAGGTTGTGTCGAAACCTCTTCACATAACTATGTACTGATTCGTTAAAGTTCTGTCGCGTACGTTGCAATTTATCGCGGGCTCCATTAGATGTAATGCTTACGGACACAAATTTTCTGAGGCTTTCGAACAGATCTTCATAAATCTCGATTTCCATATGGCGAATACATCTTTTAATGGGGTGGAAATGATTCTTGAACGTTTGACTATGTTTATTCTGGCACCAGTATCTATTAAATATCGCTTTAGTCCAAGTTTTGATCCGATGGTTATTGTGAGGAGTCTTCCAGTGATGGCGTTAATTCGTATCGTTGGTCCTCTTCCACTTCTTCCTCGAGATTCATTTCCTTTTCGTCTGTCATTATATGGTAATTTCTTAGTGGTGGTAAATTTCTGTGACTGGTTGGCGGAAAATTTCGCGGTGGTGGTAAATTCCTCTGGCTGGCTGGCGGAAAATTTCTCTGTTGGGTACAACCGTTGGATAAATGTCCCGTTTGATTACATTTGAAACATTTGGGCGGTGGTCGTTCCATTATCATTTTTCTTTCCGTAGGTAGATTTATTGGCTTTGATAGTACTGCGGTGTCGAGTGTGATGTTTCTTCTTGCATTGGGTGTTTCTTATGTGATGTTTCTTTTTGCATTGGGTGTTTCTTGAAATCGGGGATTGGAACTTGCAATCGGTTGATTCGTTGCTCTTCCTCTTACTATATTTTTGTTACGTTCAATTTCTCCTATAAGTAACTCCGCCTCGAAAGCTGTGTCTTGTGCTTCCTGGAGATTCTTTGGTCTTGTAGCCGATGTGCGTATTTCTATTTCGGGTTTCAGGTTTAGGACAAAGATATTTCAGGTTTAGGACAAAGATATTGGTGGCTCGTTCGGTTTCAAGATCTATGTCAACGCTCGTCGTATTGAATCACGAATTTCATGTTGCAATGCGTATATTAATTCGTTGAGGTTGTGTCGAAACCTCTTCACATAACTGTGTACTGATTCGTTAAAGTTCTGTCGTGTACGTTGCAATTTATCGCGGGCTCCATTAGATGTAATGCTTACGGACACAAATTTTCTGAGGCTTTCGAACAGATCTTCATAAATCTCGATTTCCATATGGCGAATACTGCGTTCCGCTTCTCCGATAATTCTTTGTTTCAAAATTAAGCGTAATAATGCGTGTTTTTCACGACACTCGGCTCGAGCTTCTGTTACCCGTTTAATAAACCCTTCTACTCCAATATCATCTTGTCCGTTGAGTGTAGGAGTGAAGTCTAGACAGGTTTTTGCATTGTACACGGAATTGTCATAACTTACCGCGTCTTCCTCACTGTCTACATTGTCTGTTTCATTGGGTTTTACTTCGGTCTTTTTTTGAACGGGTGGCCGCTTTTTCTGAACGGTGCTGGTACTAGCGTCTTCGGTAAAAATGGAATTGAACTCAGACGTGGTAACTGACTGAACTCTTATTTGTAGTTCAGCGATATTCTTACCTAAGAGTTCGACTTTTTTAACGCGTTGTTGACTTTCATTGTGTAGTTGTCTACGCAAGTCATGTATAGCGTCTAGTATGGTCCGAAAATCCACACCTGTAGCCATAGAGCTAACAACAGATGTGTCTTCCGATTTCTTGCTCATAGTGGTTTTTATACTGTCTTTTATATTGTCGTCGGAGTCTGTACTATTGAAACTGTCGCGAAGAGTACGATAGTGTTTAAAAGAATCCAGTGTTTCTTTTTACCTGGGTATTCTTCTTTTCTTGAATGTTGCCCTGACCAATTTCAGTTTTGATGTTGCCCTGACCAGTTTCAGTTTTTCAGTGATGACCGTAGTCCGCCTTACGTGGAAGTCGTTTTCACGCAAAGTGAGCAGATCTATGCAGAGGTCCGCTTGATCCTTCAATCTTCAGTGATGCGCGTACGCCGAAATCATAATTTCGTTTTCACTGAACCGAATGGATCCTGGCAGGATCGTCAAAAATGTCACGTAATAAAAGAACGAAGTTTTATAAGCAGGTTACAAACTGAGCTTACTGTCTAAAGGACCGGGGTTTTTATTTCCTTGTTATCTTATGGGTAGGGGTCTGGCTATTGTCTTTTCTCTTAGTTATCACAATGCTAGGTGTTATCGATATATCCGATGTCAGCGGAATGCCTGCGTCTTGGGTGGTCATTACACCTGTTTTCTGGGTGGTCGTTACAATGCCTCGACCTGTCGGAGTCCTATTGATACCGATTCGCCACATAATAAATATGTAATAAATATGAAATAACTATATTTAAAACAGAAAGAAGGACAGAATATGTATGAATAATATAAAATATAAATAGTGGTGATGTAATATATGTCGGAGATGAAAGAACACCGGAGCCTTTGGAATTTTGGATAATCCCGCAACATTGTAACCTAGAGTCTACTATAGCTGTAATTGAACAATTGTAGTTATTCAATCCGATT
>NT_177412.1:6251-8037 GCF_000188095.3 Bombus impatiens
TAGCTCTCCTTAAAAGAAATATTCGTGGCGACACGCAACAGTACACATTCCAACGGTCTCTGTCCCGTAGCTCGCCACACGCGGACCCTATTCTTCGAGTAAGATGATTGCCAGATGTCGATGCGTCTCTGCAGTACGTGTTCAGCTAGCTCGAGGGCCCGTCATAAATCTTAGGATTTAGTTAACTAAAGTCCTGTAGAGGATTGATCTTATCAGATATCACGAAATACAGACTAACTGTTTGTGAGCAATTTATTAAAGATATATATATTGTCTATACAATTAATTCGTCACCAAGCACAAGTCCAGGTATGATAACTCTTACGAAATAAATACACGCTATCTCAAGAAACTCCGTATATACGTCTGATGCGTCTGTATGCTTATGCTCCGATCGCTGAACTTCCTCGCTCATCATTTCGTTTGTTTATTTATACTGGTCGGAGGACAGTCGGAAAGTTTGGACTCGACTGCGTTTGACTGTTGAAAGTAGCGGCAACATTGTTTTGCTTGGAGTTCATTACTCCTTGCAATACCTGTGATCTAACGGTCATGATACTCCGAAACAAAACAACAACAGGATTTGAATTGTCCTGCTCGCGTACCGCTACAGTCCTTCAAACAGTCTTTGTCCTAACTACGGGAAGATAGGGGAAATCTATTTTTTCAATGAACGACGCTTTCTGCTAGCAACTTTCCCTCAAGGGCGGCTAACATTCTTCTCTAATCACCAACATGGAAATTGACCAATTAACAGCAACGTCAATTTCCCTCATTTCTCCATTTCTCTACGAATCCGATGATCTCGTGCCCTTAGACACCCCATCATAGTTTTTCTCTACAGCGTCACCGTGACGGAGAGACACTCTCTCGTACGATCTCATCAATGAGTTAAGTAACGTCTTTACTCAGTGATTACTCCACGTTTTAACATAAAGTCCAATTTAGACTTTGATGAAAAGCAAATTCGCCATCCCGCTGACCGCGGATTCGTTATTGAACCTAGGATCATTGTCATTAGTATCTGGAGTATATAATTACCACGGTTACTTGTCATATTCTGTAATAATCATATTTGCATTAGTCAATATCTTCTCTACTGCATAACAACAGTGTCTAATCCAATTGAAGATTCGTTTCACGCCCCTAACCCTAATCATAATGTGTACCCGACATATATATCCGAAATATAAATGAAATAAATATAAATAAAAGAAATACAAAGACAGATAAAAAGATTTAAATGAAAGAAATACAAATGTAAATAAAATAAATAAATGCAGATAAAATAAATATACATAAGAGAAATGCAGATATAAATAAAATAAATATAAATTGTTTGTTCGACCAATCGCGGGGAGACGTAGTCGCTAGGAGAGACGTCAACGGGAGTCGTAAATTCCCGTTACGATTATAACAATTGACACCACGACTTGATCGATCCCCTGATTTCCGTTGAGATAATAGGGGTGATTGAGTTTGTATAACACTGTGATTCACAGAATTATAAATTATATATTTCCAACACTTAGATTACGCTGATGAGCATAGATAGATAGATAATCACTTATCGGACGAAGATAAGATAGATATGGACGTTAGAGCAGGGCTCTTATAATTGGATTTAATGTATTAGTGGACGTAGCACTATAAGATATTTAGGAGAGGAAATGTATGCTCGACAATACCGAGACCGACTCTCGCTTTATGCTTAGACTGCCCCGATAGGCATTAGCTTAGTTAGACTTAGTAGTTGACTTTTCCAACGATGTAGAAGAAGTGAAGT
>NT_177413.1:0-737 GCF_000188095.3 Bombus impatiens
GGTGGCGTCTTCGCATTATGTCCAGGAAAATGATTCTCCGGTAACTTAAGCGAAGCTCTCGCTAAATAAAGTCTCGCGATCGGCAGCTGATTCGTCGTTGGTCGATTTTGACGTCGTAGTTAGTCGTATGTGGTTTAACTGATTGGCTACTCGGAGTACTAATTTTTTGTACTCGTCTGCTATTTCAAGGCCGCGCTCGCTCGCTTCCTCGTCTATGATTACAATCTCGTTTTGAATGACGCGGAGTTCCGTCTCATAGATTTCCAGACGATTTTTCATTTGGACAAACTTGGCCTCTCGCGAACAGCCGGTTTGTTCGATTACGTCCAGTTTTTTTGATAAGCGTGTAAAGTGGCCGGTATATTGGCCCCGATGTCGACGCAAGGCGGCAAGTTCGTTTCCGGTTGCCATTATTTGTTATATAATTAAGAATGGAGTGGTTATAACTTACTTCTGTTGACGATTGTCCAGTTGCGGCAGGAGGCTGCGTGGTTGCGTTTCAACCACCGAATTATACATCTTCAAGGGTGCCAGCCCTTGACGTTACTGACCTCGCTGGGGTGGTAACGCTTCCGCTGCTGGTTATGTTGGATTCACGTGGCACTGTATGATAGTGGGTGTCACTGATAGTGTGCACTTTTCACTTGACAATGAATCCGGCTCGAAGGACCAAATGTTACGACCCTTCGCGGAGAGACGCGGTCGCGAGGAAAACGCGTCAGCGAGAGGCGTAAGTT
>NT_177413.1:1925-3945 GCF_000188095.3 Bombus impatiens
TTGGTTAAACGAAGGGTCTTAACCGCCCTCGAGAGAAAGTGGTTAGTGGGAGGAAAGTTGCATCATACGTGAGAAAAACTTCCCTTGTCAAGCCGTAGTAGACAAAGGTCTTTAGAAATGCTTCGGAAACAGACGTGTGTTCAGTTTGAAGGACCTCGACTAGGAAATTCCTGCGATTTATGGAAGGTATTTGAGACTATTGAGCGTACACAGTGAATATCCGAAGACATGTGGTTGCCATTTTGCCCGCGGTGTGTGGCCTGGGCTAGGTAGAGTGTTACGCGACGTAACAAATTACGTCGGTTCGGAAGTCGTATAACTAGATACTTATATTCACAGATTTCAATTCACTTATCCATTGATTGATCTTAGGACAAATGAGGAACTTCGCATGTTATTAAATTAACAAATAAAATGTATTTTTCCTGATAAATGGTATGCAGAATAGTATTGGAAATAAAAGACTGGTATATATTACAGTTCAAGTGACTGATAGTAGGAAAGCAGTGATGGAAAATGAGGCAACGTATTATAAAATTGAATCCTTAATTATAGCATGTAGATAGTATTTTGAGTGTTGACGGAGGACAAAATTATGCACATTCCTTTTTCAATTCCAAGGAAAAACATCATCGATGAGTCAGTTGTCAAAACACGATGGAAATTGCTCGTTGTTAATTGAGCAAGTTTGATATAATTACACAATCAACTAAAGATTTAACTCGAAATTTGTTTCAAGAAATTTATTTTTGCTTATACCTGACGTCAAGCCCGGTATTAAGTATCATGCTTCTATAACTATTGTTTTAAATATGTTTGATATATATATGTTTTAAATATGATATATTGTCGACATATTGTTATATATTGTCGTTTGGGTGTCTGTTTTGTACTGGAGGAGTACAAGAAAAAATTATACTCGTCGTGTACAGCTAAACAACTACTGGCAGTTGGATTGTTTAACGCGTTGGATTGTTTACATGGTACGTTGATTCGAATGACTTAAAGGTGGGATACTAGGAGTGTGAGTAATTATGTTTCAGCGAGGATTGGATAGAGAACGCGTTTAATCGACGTTTAATGATCCGCTTAAAATACACATGCTCTGGTAATTTCTAATTGGATTGTTATAGATGTCGTATACTTTCTGCTAAATTCGTTTTTAGGAGACATTAAGATGACATTTAATGGTATGCCCATTGACTTATCATCCTTTATTTTTCTTTCTCCTTCTGCAGAAGAGTTAAAACTATTTGTATCCTTCCTGTATTTGTCTATTATACATCCTACATACTTTCACAAATAGCAAAAAATAGCAGGGACAAATATAGCTTCAATGTATACGGTCATTACAATGAAATATGAATTACCTTCTGCAGATCTAAAATATTAAAGGTGAAACGATGATCTTAATTTGGAATAGATTATAAATACACAATCTGTTCGTCTCTTCCTTTCTTAGCAATGATCTGCTCCATTGTTAAACAAATATTTCCTTCAGTAGCCGGATATTTCGACCACTCGCGGGAGACGCGATCGCGAGAAAGCACGTCAACGAAGGTCGTAAATTCCCGTTACGAGTGGATAATCGACGCCACGAAATGATCGATCCCCTGATTTCGATTTGCGATAATAGGGGTGGTTGAATTGATTTTACACTGAATTAACGGATATAATTAATGTTTATTCAAACAACTTCTTGACTAGAAATATACAATTAAATTCGATTGATAGCTAGAGTAAGAAGGTGTTGTACGCGACTCAGATGTTGAAGGTTCAAAAAATGTATAAAGACTGACTTTCTGTGACGATGATGCAGCGGATTACACTTGCGATGGGTGAGTCCAATGATGAGAGAAAAGCGGATTTGTTAAGACCAAGTTCTTGTCGGGAGAGTGAGGGAAGGACTTTTCTGGCAATTGGTTAATTTTCTGGATTGGTGCGGGAGGGTGGAGGAAGGGTGTTAACCGCCACGAGAGAAAGTTGCTAGTGTGAAACATCGTACATGGGAAAGACGAAC
>NT_177413.1:4292-6013 GCF_000188095.3 Bombus impatiens
ATGTTAATTTGGAATGGATTATAGATACACAATCTGTTCGTTTCTTCCTTACTTAGCAATGATCTGTTCCATTGTCAAACAAATATTTCCTTCAGTAGGCGAATGTTTCGACCACTCGGGGGCAGACGCGATCGCGAGAAAGCACGTCAACGGGGGTCGTAAATTCCCGTTACGAGTGGATAATCGACGCCACGAAATGATCGATCCCCTGATTTCGATTTGCGATAATAGGGGTGGTTGAATTGATTTTACACTGAATTAACGGATATAATTAATGTTTATTCAAACAACTTCTTGACTAGAAATATACAATTAAATTCGATTGATAGCTAGAGTAAGAAGGTGTTGTACGCGACTCAGATGTTGAAGGTTCAAAAAATGTATAAAGACTGACTTTCTGTGACGATGATGCAGCGGATTACACTTGCGATGGGTGGGTCCAATGATGCGAGAAAAGCGGATTTGTTAAGACCAAGTCCTTGTTGGGAGAGTGAGGGAGGGACTTTTCTGGCAATTGATTAATTTTCTGGATTGGTGTGGGAGGGTGGAGGAAGGGTGTTAACCGCCACGAGAGAAAGTTGCTAGTGTGAAACATCGTACATGAGAAAGACGAACCTCTACTATCATTCTGTAATAAACAGTAACCTTTAGACAGTGACTTAGTGCAGATGTTTGGTTGGGTCGAAGGACCTTAGCAATTCCTAAGATTTATGATCGGCTCTTCAGACTATTGAAGGTACGCAGTGAAGGCGCGCGGACATCTGGTTGCCATCCTGTCAGCGATGTGCGGCCTGGTCTAGGTAGAATGTCGCACGACGTAACATCCTCCCCATCGTTGATATGGTACCGATCAAAATTTGCGAGGTGTTTTATTGATGAAGTTCCCATCTTATTTCGTCTCGGTGGCTGGTTGTTTGGGTTTCTCGAGATCTGATTGAATTGGCAGTGGGACAAGCCTCTTGACGGCCCGATCCAAAACGCTCTTTGCCGTCTGAATTGTAGCTGTCCGGATGACACCATCGGCGCCTGGATGAACCTTGATAACTTGACCCAGAGGCCAATACATGGAGGGCACGTTGTCCTCTCTGAGGATGCCTTTTCTTATGCTGTGTCCACCCTTGCTCCATTTATTGCGGTACGTTAGCTCGTTCAAATACTCCTTATGCCAGCGGTTCCAAAAATGCTGTTTAAGCTGTTAGATATGCTGCCATCTGGAGAGTCGGTTCGATGGAATGTTTCTGAAATCTCGATCACGTAAGTACATTAATGAATCGCCAATGAGGAAATGTCCGGGAGTGAGGACTAGGAGATCATTTGGATCGGTGGAGATGAGAGTTAGCGGGCGTGAATTGAGGACTGCTTCTATTTCTATGATGAGAATATTCAATTGTTCAGAGGTGAGTAACTCGTTGCCGGTTACACGGCTAAGGTTGCGTTTGAATGACTTCACCGCTGCTTCCAATAGCCCATCGAAATGCGGGGGTGAGGGGGAATGAAGCGCCGTTCGATTTGTTTATCGGCTAAAAATGCGGTTACATTTTCTTTATGGTCGTCCGATTGTAATAAATCACGAAGCTTTCGTAGTTCGTTGCTTGCTCCTCTGAAGTTGGTGCCGTTATCGGAATGGATGGTGGAGCAATATCGTCGTCGAGCGATAAATCTACGAAGATCTGCGATGAAGGCTTCGCTAGTAAGATCGTCAACGAGCTCGATGTGTATCG
>NT_177413.1:6078-7182 GCF_000188095.3 Bombus impatiens
GTATACCTTTATCTTACGACGGTTATGATCTCGTTTTTCCTTGATGTGGAACGGCCCGCAGTAATCGATGCCGACGTTTGAAAATGGGCGAAATTCCTTTACTCGCGCCTCCGGCAGATTACGTATTCTACCAGTGGTGGTTGCGCGCGGCAGCAGCGGACGCAGACTTTGATCGCCCGCCATACTTGACTTCGACCATCGACGGGCCAGTATCTTTGTCTTACTGCGTATAACGCAGCCTGCGTTCCGGAGTGCATGTGGATATTGCGCTCATATACTATAATGCGTGTTGTAACGGATGACTTAGGTAATACTATGAGATGTTTCTGGGCGAAGGTCATTGACGAATGACTGAGTCGACCCCCGACTCGCAATATTCCTTCCTTGTCAATGAACGGGTTGAGTCGCGTGAGCTTACCCTTTATCGCCGCGTTCCGATCTTTTTGGAGTGTACGAATTTCCTCGGAGAAATGGATGTTTTGCAACATTTTTATTGGCTTATCGTGTGCTATGCGTAATTCGGAGACGGTTAGGGTTGCCGCTCGGTTCTTTTTCTGTTTCCAACCGAGGGAATGAGCTATGATTCGTATCAACTTGGGCCAGGATGAATATCTTTGCAACAAAATGTAATCGGCGGGGTTTGCGGACAGACAAATCGCCCCTTTCTGCTCCGGTACTTCAATTTGCGGTGTTAGCGCCCATGTGGGCCAGTAGTCTTCCGACTGGTAGAGCCAAGCAGGACCGTGCTGCCAGATGGTTGAGCGCAGAAACTCTTCGGGTGTTTGGCCGCGTGATATTAAGTCCGCGGGATTGTCGTTGGTAGGAACGTGGCGCCAATCGCGGATGCTGGTTTTTGTTTGAATTTCGGAAACTCTGTTAGCGACGAATGTTTTAAGGGTATAAGGTGATGTATTGAGCCAATGGAGGACGATAATGGAAACTGTCCCATAGATAGATCGAGTAATTTTGTGCAATAGGGCTTGTTGTGTGGTCGACATCAGCGACGTAAGAAGGAGTGCTCCGCTCAGCTCGAGCCGAGGAATGGTCTGGTACTTGAGCGGGGCGACTTTCGATTTTGCGGTTAAAAGTTGGGTCCAAACACGG
>NT_177413.1:8603-9103 GCF_000188095.3 Bombus impatiens
TTAATTCGACCGAGTAAAGAATGGAGTCGTCGGACGAATTCGAAAACACCCCCAGCGTCTTCAAGGTTTGCGAGTCGCCCAAAAAATGTTGGTGATTTGTTTCTTCTAAGGAAAGTCTGTGTAATAAGTCATTGTTGTTTGATGCCCATTTTCGTATGTCTAAGCCGGCCAGTTGAAGTAGATTGGTGAGTTCTGTTCCGAGCATGAGGGCTTCGTCCTTCGTTTCAGTTCCGGTGAGAGTGTCGTCGACGTAGAAATCCCGCTGCAGTACCTGCGCTGCACGTGGAAATCGATGTTCCTCGTCCTCTAGCAGTTGCTTGAGGCACCGAATGGCTAGATGCGGGGCTGCGGATAAACCGGAAGTTACGTTGTTAAGCTCATATGTTTCTGTTTCTCCACTCGTGCTACGCCATAATCTCCTTTGATATTTCCGATCGTACGAGAAATTTCCATTACATTTTCTCGATGTCGCCAGTGAGTACGTATTGTAATATCGTAAA
>NT_177414.1:0-1076 GCF_000188095.3 Bombus impatiens
GTCAAGGAGGAGATTAACAAAAGTGCAAGAAGGTACGGTGAAAGAATAGCAACGCACCCAAACCGGCTGGCAGCGGAAACGGTCAACACATCAAGCATAAAAAGAAGATTAAAAAGGAAACACCCAACAGATCTCACAAAGGACATAACCTAACAAACACGATGATGGTACCCCGCTGGGGGTAGCCACCCACATGTTATAGAAACGAGGACATTCGGAAAGATCTGGGAATACCAACGGTCAAGGAGGAGATTAACGAAAGTGCAAGAAGGTACGGAGAAAGAATAGCAACGCACCCAAACCGGCTGGCAGCGGAAACGGTCGACACATCAAGCATAAAAAGAAGATTAAAAAGGAAACACCCAACAGATCTCACAAAGGACATAACGTTACAAACACGACGATGGTACCCCGCTGGGGATAGCCACCCACATGTTATGTTAGTATACCGCTATAATATTTTACCAAATGTCCTACTGGACAAATTGTAAAATTTAAATAAATTCAATAATAAAAAAAACTAAACACAATCTTCTCCAAACTAAACAACAAAAAATCCTCCGGGTTCGACGGCATTCCAAACATTCTATTCAAGCGCCTACCGAACAAAATAAAATGGTACTACACAGTACTCTTCAACAATGCACTAAACAACACATATTTCGCCAGAAAATGGAAAAAAGCCAAATTGGTAGCAATTAAAAAAAAAGATAAAGACGGCTCATCGCCCGCAAACCTGCGACCCATAAGTCCTACGTAAACCTACGACCCATAAGTCTCCTCCCCAACATAAGCAAAGTATTTGAAATAATCATAAACAGCCCCCTAACCTCCTTCTGCACAAAAAATGACATAATCCCGGAAAATCAATTTGGCTTCCGGCACAAACACTCCACAATTCACGCAATAAACAAACTTACGTCGGATATCTGCTGGGCCCTAAACGCAAAACAACGAGTAGACGCCTGCTTAATAGACCTCGAAAAAGCTTTCGACACAGTCTGGATCCCAGGGCTCATATACAAATTGATCAAGAAAAACTTTCCTAAACACCTAATTAAAATAGTTTGGGAGAT
>NT_177415.1:0-8904 GCF_000188095.3 Bombus impatiens
ATAAATGAAGCGGGTCACCAGCCTTCCGGAGCAAGTGCCGCCACTACGGTAATTACGGGCATATAATATTTGAGTGCCGCATGAGGATGAAGTTGGTACCGAGGACTCCGTAACCGATTTCATTCGAGGCCTAAAAACCGGAATGGGCAGGTATTACTCGCCAATCCACCATACAACATCGTAGAAGCTGAAAAGAAAGCTGTCGACATTGAGCGATACTTCAGAGAAGATCGCAGTCGACGAGCAAGACCAATGGAACGATCACGATTCTCCGAGCAGCGACGACCAACGACCAATAATCCCAATCCAACCATTAGGAAACCAACTCCAACACCTAGTCCAATGCCAAGAAACTTCCAGCGTGAATTTAGTGTTCCTATAACATTATTTCGGCTATCAAAATCCACGATTCTTAACAGGAATATTCAACTCTACAAATATAGGAAAAGCAGGGATCCTTAGCCCTCAAATCATTGATCATGTAATGTTTATCGAGAGTTATAAAAAAGCATTAGGACATCACCTTTATAACACAGCATTAGAACCGAAATACAAAAATTATCATTTCAATCTAGATATCAAGATCAAGATTAACGGTATTCACTGTCAAAAGTAAAGTTTTCTTTAAAATAACCATACCTTTGTTAACAGACTCGGCATGGCATATAATGCGAGTATACCCCATACCGACAAAAATAGGCCATGTATTTTTGGCACCTGTAACAGAACATCCAATATTCTTAACGCATCGATTTGCATATATGAACGTTGACAATGAATACCTCGATAAAAGTTGTAACACGAAAATAGGAATATTCGAACACTTACGGATTTTGCTTGAAAACTTAAACGATTACGGTGTGACACCAATTACCTCTCAGAGAAAAGACATCGACTCCCGACTGTCGGACGCCAACGCCGCGACGCATCTTAGTCCCCATCAGAGATAAGGCCCCAACCCCGACTTTCGGACTCCTTGGAATCCACACCACCCCCCCCCAACATCCCCAAGCCAGGGTGTATATAAGCCGAGACTTCACCCAGCCCGGGGAGTTCTCGTTCTAGTTGCTGTTCTTGTACAACACCCCTTTCTCTGTTCAACGTTATTCTACTGTAAGTGCCAAAGTCATAATAAAGTTCGATAAAAGAGAATTAATAGTTGGGCTACGACTCAGCTTTCTTTTCTCTCGCAACCCAAGTATCCATTTTACGTGACATCCTCCAGACACAGTCAGTTGTGCGAATGAATATCAATCGAGTCAAGTCAATCAGTCAGTCAATCAGTCAGTCGAGCGAATCAGCATAACAATTAGTATCAGTACCGCAGTATCGCGCACCGATAAAAGTTGTAACACGAAAATAGGAATATTCGAACACTTACGGATTTTGCTTGAAAACTTAAACGATTACGGTGTGACACCAATTACCTCTCAGAGAAAAGACATCGACTCCCGACTGTCGGACGCCAACGCCGCGACGCATCTTAGTCCCCATCAGAGATAAGGCCCCAACCCCGACTTTCGGACTCCTTGGAATCCACACCAAACCCCCCAACATCCCCAAGCCAGGGTGTATATAAGCCGAGACTTCACCCAGCCCGGGGAGTTCTCGTTCTAGTTGCTGTTCTTGTACAACACCCCTTTCTCTGTTCAACGTTATTCTACTGTAAGTGCCAAAGTCATAATAAAGTTCGATAAAAGAGAATTAATAGTTGGGCTACGACTCAGCTTTCTTTTCTCTCGCAACGCAAGTATCCATTTTACGTGACACTCGCTTCTACGAGTCGAAACGCGTCCTCGTTAACGCCACGATGTTAGCGCATCCGATACGTGGCGCGCCCATTAGCCTCGCAATAGACGCATCCGACTATGCATTAGGAGCGGCCCTGCAGCAACGCGTCAACGACGCTTGGCAGCCGTTGAGTTTCCTTACCAAACCTTTAAACTCCGCGCAGCGAAAGTATAGCGCGTACGATCGCAAACTACTTGCCATGTATACCGCGGTCAAGCGATTTCGACACGCCATAGAAGGGAGAAATTTCATAATTTTCACGGACCATAAACCCCTTACTTATGCGTTCAATCAAAATCCTGATAAATGCTCGTCGCGACAATTCCGACACCTTGATTGTATCGGACAATTCACCGCCAACATACGGCAGTCTGTGGATCATCAAACTCTCTCCGTCGCGCAAGAAAACGAGAACCGGTACTTTTGCCTAAGCCACCCCACAACCGAAGTCCATTGTTTATTGTAACAACATACAAACGTAATACTCATCTACTGGTCAACAAACGTTATAAAAAAAAAACTCCTTCTCGTCCGATAACGAAAGTTAAGATGAAGAAAGTACTTAAATGGGTGACAGCTTGGGAACTCCGCGTGGTGTTGACCTTTTTGTTTTTCCAATCCTTTTTACTTTCCTTAATAATCTATTTTTAATAATCTATAGTCGAAACATGGAAAAATAGAAATGATTTAGTATTACGCGACTAATACCATATATCACTCATTTTTGCACACATTTATATTTTTTCACATATTCTATTTTTGTACATTAAAAGCAAATAAGAATATCATTCATTTCAGCTAACGCTCATGCCGCGCTGAATGGAATCGTTCTCGTCTGAAGGCAATTTGAGAGATGGGACAGAGTTTGGGTCTTTGGATGTAAAAACTTGATTCCTCTGTGGGGCATGCTATCAGTCCTTTTTAGAGATATTTTTTATTTTGTTTGCCCAGTGTTGATTTATAGAGTTTGCGAATTCTTGTTTCAGTTGCGATTTGATTAGCATTATAGCAGCTACTTTAGGAATTCTAAGTTTACTCTTTTGTCGTAAGAATAGTTGTATTTTAGATTGTTTAATTTGGATAGAATGTAGCTTTTGTCTCGTTGTAGTTTTTTAATTTTATTATTGATATAGGACTCGCAAGAATTTTTTTCTTTTAAGTTTTGTACGGATTCTTGAAGAAGGGTTTGTATATGTTTTTCTATTTCGTCTATAAGTGAGTCGATTTGCCTCTTTGTTAGATTGACATTGTTGTGGATATTTAGGTCGCAGTTCTTTCCAGCTGATTTTGTAATTTTTTTTAGTTTATTTCTTTTTACTTACACCTGGGTTCGTCACTCTGTATTTCTAGGGTTAGGAAGTCAGATGTATTTTTGCTTATCTGGAATACGAGAGCGCTATGGTCGCAATCGTAGTCTATAGTTTTGAGCGGGCTAGTTGCCCGTAAATTGGAGGAATTGTAATTGATAAAGGAATTGTAATTGTGTGTCTCCAAAGCATATGTCTAGGTATGAGACTCCTTTTGGGCAAGAGTCAATCCATTCTTCCTGCGTTTTTAATGATTGTTTTAGTTCGTTTAATTGTGTTTGTTGTTCATTTAGGGCTTTGAACATGCTTTTTTTGAAGACCTCGATAAGTTTATTATGTCCAGTTGGGGTATGGTTTTAATTGGATTTGGATTTTGCATTACGCGCGGTAATAAATTTGTTGGATGTGGTTGGTTTTCGGAGACTTGGTTTCGGCTTATTCCTTGTCGTAGTATGTCTGAGAACTTTAACTACGGAATGAATTTGCGGCTTATTTGAGCAACGCGTTTGTTTTTGATTCCTTGCATTTGATGATATTTTTGCAAAGTTTTTTTGCAAAGTTCAACGAATTTTGGGCATCCTTTATACAACACAGGATATCCGTAGTTTTTACAGTTCACGCAGCATACTTCGTCTTTATTTACCGCGTCTACTTTTATTTTGCACTCGTTTGGTCCGTGCGGCTCCATGCAGTTTACATTTGTGACATTGCGTTATGTCATTTTTTCTGACTTTTTCCATTTTACCCTAAAGTAATTTAGGCGGTTCATTTTTAGTAGGTTACTAATATTGCTTTGTGGGAATTCTTGGATTATGTAAATTGGGAGCAATACATTGTTCTCTATAGATCTTTTTGTTGAGAAGCGCCAAACTTTTATCAATTGGACGTCGGGCATCTGTAGTGCTTGCAACTCTGCGAGTATCTCTGTCTCGGAGAAGCTATTGTTTAGACCCTTTAATACGATCGTGTGGTACTTCCCTGATTTGAGTATATATGCGTAATCGCTGTCTTAGTTGCAATTAGGATGTCTTTCATTTTGTTAGTCTGGTATATTTCGTAGGAATAGCACGTGTTTATCTGCGTGTATTCGTTTAAAGTGGAACGACTGTGTTTAGAGCCTCTTCAACGAGTTTTACCGCGCCCTTCGTGTCTTGGAGGATGATGTTTATTGGGAGCGGGTTGTCTCTAGGGACAGTGGTGTCTGCGTTCTTCCTTGTAGAGGCTAGTGGTCTGTCCGGGTTGTGTCTGGCTTCTCGGCAGCGTTGTCGCTGGAGATGGGCCCACTGCGTTGTCCATTTCGCTGGGCTGCGCCAGGGACGTTGAGGGTGTCGTTGGTTATGATACATTTCTCGGTCCATTTATTATTCTCTCTCAGACTTGTGATTTCCTCTCCTGAGAGGCAGTATGCCTACTTGCTTTATTTCGTAGGTTTTCGTTCTTTTTCCTTATTATTGTGGATTCTTTTATTGTTATTATTTGAGGGTGTTGCTGTGTCTGAGATAAGCTGGACTCTTGTGATTGCAATACGCTGAACCCATTTTCCGTTCGTATTGCTGATAATGGGGAGCTATCGGCTGAATTTATGGTTTCGTTTTTTCGGCGGTCCGCGTCTCCTGTTGTACTTTCCTCTTTGCTTACACTTTCCTGGCTACTCTCTGCCCTGTTGTTCCCCTTCGTCAGGTTTGGCGAATGGTTGAGTTTCCGCGTCCTTTGGGTGCCAAACCTTGTGTTGCCAAGAAAGTTCTTGATCCACTTATGCTATATTATTCTTTTGGTTTCTTCTTTCATTCTATCTATCTTCTTTCCTTCTCTTATTTTCTTGATTGTTTTTCTAGTGAGCATTATTCATCACTTTTCGTTATTGAATATCACTGCATAAATTGGCAAACTCACTAACAAGTCTTACGCCTAGTATTTTTTGCCAGTGAAGTAGGACCTGCTGGGGGTTCACAGCACTCTGACGAGAAAGAATGCATTCAGCTCGGAATGAGCGTTAGTTGAAGTAATCAATTTTGTTATTTAATATTATTGAATAAAAAATATTTACAACGTACAATTATGTAGGAGGATAAGAAAGATATGTAAAATCTTGTCCGGCATCGTTTTCAAGAAAATGGAGTGCGAAGTTAAGTAGGGGCAATTTCATAATTGATTTTCGCGAAAACAAAGCGGAAAATGTCATTTTACATTTTCGACTTCATTTTCGCCACGCACAGGGAATCATCGTCTTTCGGTTTGTGTCACAATTTTCGGCACATGTATCTTTGCATTCTTTCAAACGACATACGTATGTATAATACTTGTACATTCTCCAATTTCGAATATTCAATACATATAACATTATCGGAAAATATAAACAAAGCAATATACGGGGTGGTTGGTAATTGGTGGTACAAGCGGAAAGGGGGTGATTCTACGCGAAAAAATAAGTCGAAAATATAGAATACAATTTTTTTTTTAATTTTTTTTTTTTCTTTAATTTTTCCATCGAGACAACGATCTACAGTGAGATCCGTTATAACAAGACGTGCTAAAGTACGCACGTACCGAGCGAAAATTCAAAGTCGATTTTCTCGAAAACAAAGCCTCGTTTGAGGCTTGAAACATTTCGTTTGAAACATTTTTATCCTATATTTTCGACTTCTTTTTACGCGTAGAATCACCCCCTTTCCGCTTGTACCACCAATTACCAACCACCCCGTATATTGCTTTGTTTATATTTTCCGATAATGTTATATGTATTGAATATTCGAAATTGGAGAATGTACAAGTATTATACAGATGCTAAAAAGATATTTTCTCGATGTATACGACTATACAGCTTATTAACACTTAGCCAACCGCGCTCGCACAGGCTAACCTATACGCTGTCCACCGTGCATTCTTCCAAGTAAGGAGGACTTATATTCGCTAATACTTGAAAAACAAAGAAATCTAAAAATTATTTAAGTGGTCAATTATATTTTGCGGTAATGATTTTGTTTAACGATTTCACATATTGTTTATACAAAACATCAAATTAAAAGTATAAGGAGATATAGGTAAAATTAAAAACATTAAAGATGACTAAAGATAAATGAAACGACTTGAAAGTGAAGTTGAAAATGCATAATGCATTTTAATATTTTTTTACAGTGTGGTATTGTTCGACTATAACTTTACTTAGTCATAACTGATAGTGTAACTTTTTAATTAATTTTAAGACCACTAAATTGGTGTATTTTATTACATATTGCACTTTATAAAAGCGGAAAAAGAGTCGCAATTGGAAACAATTCCAGGTAAACAATAACTGATAATTACAACAACAACAACAAAGAAAATGCGTCGCTAAAATCAAAAGGGGAGATCTCCCCGCGTTCGGTCACTCAGCGATGTTCTTCACAGAGGAGAGATCCGATGGTTCGGATGGCTAAGTGTTAAGAAAAGTAAGAAGAGCCAATACCACACGGAGTTCCAAAGCGGTCACCCGTTTAAGTACTAACCGTGCCCAGCGCTGCTTGACTTTCGTGATCAGACGAGACCGAGTACTTTCAACGCGGTGTGAGCGTCAGCTTTAGTGATCAGTCTTGTTATTTCATGTTATCGAATAGACAAAATATTTAAGAAAACATACGTGTATGTATGAGGATAAATGATATTTTTAGACGTGCATACAGATTTATAAAATTTTTCCTGGCTTCGTTTCCCAAACAATGAATTGTGAAGTTCCGTCATGTAGATACGCGTATACTTAAAAAGTAGCGGAGTCAAGTGGACCGAACTTCATAATTGATTTTCTGGAAAACCAAGTCTTGTGTCAAAAATTGTCACTTCATCCTCGACTTATTTTTGTATAGGAAATCAGGCCCTCGAGAAGCAGAAAGGGTCGGAAAACTTGAATAGGGCTTCGCGGCACTCGACAACAAAACTTTCCAACGGTATCACCGAAGCGCAAATGCCGACAGGCCTAATGAGCTATCGATATCCGTACGGTTCTTCCGCCGAATATTTGAAAGTACGCGTATATGGTGTGACATCAATCACATCTCAACCTACATCAGAGATAAGACATCGACCCCCGACCTTCGGACACTTTTCTACATCATAACCTACACCGAGCCCCCCCTCAACATCATCAAACCAAAACGTACATAAACCGAGGCTTCATCCAGCTCGGGCAGTTCTTGTTCTAATTGCTGTTCTTGTACAACACCCTTTTTACGGTTCAGTGTTATTCTATTATTGTAAGTGCCAAAATTATAATAAAGTTCGATAAAAGAAAATTAATAGTTGGGTTACGCGACTCAGCTTTCTTTTCTCTTCAAACCCAAGTATCAACTTTACGTGACAATGACAACGGTGGCGGACGCGTAACGAACGTGTGCGTAGTAGGGATATTAACGGATGACAAAAAGAAACGAAACGGATCAAGAAAACAGTTGAGTTATAACCGAAGGCAGAGAATCGTCAGTTGGAATCGAGAGTTGTACGTAAAGAGTCGAAAGCGAGCATTGTTAATAAATATACCGTTAAACACCACAGAGTATTTCTTCGGCATCGTTGATCCTCGGTTAGCCACCAAAGAGTCAAGAGTCGTCAATCGAGAGTCGTTATATCACACTCTGTCCCAACATTCTTAACCGTCACCCTGTTGAATTCACATAATAAACGTCTGAATTTTTCTTACCTTGCTCGTGAAACGTTTAAACCTAAGCGAAATCATTCGAACGACGCGAGGAAATGAACAGTGATTTCTTAATTTCATTGCTCCCCGTGCCTTCGACGTAACACAAGCACTCTAATCCAGAAACAGCAGTCATATTACTACCAGAAAGTATCAGAAAAATCGAAAAATGAAACGATAAATACAAAGCCCAGTCGATTTAACCACATTAATAGACAAAATACGGATAAAAAGGAGTCAGATGTACTGGCTAACTAGTCGAAACTCTAAAGTCAGCAAGGAAAATAAACTAAAAATTTATAAAACGATAAAACAGCCAATTTGAACGTACGGAATACCACTGTGGGGGAACATTAATCAACACCCCATGATATAACAGAAACCAGAATACATGCAAAGACCTAAAAATACCGGCGGTCAAAGAAGAAATGGGCAGGTACTCAAAAAAAAAAAAATACAAGGAAAAATGGCAACACATCCAAACCAGCTAGCTGCTGAAGCGAGCAAAACTCTAATAGAAAGAAGATTAAAAAAAACACCCCACTGACTTCACTACAGTAATAAAATAGTCAAAGTCGAAGATGCTATCCCGCTAGAGATAGCCACCCGCAAATAAAGTCAGAAAAATTTAACAAAATGTCCACAAAGGAGTAATCCAAGTGCTGAAAACATTGAATTATACTTGTTACTTGCGAATACTCATACTTAACCCTGCTGCGATCTTTTATTCAACTAAATTATTCGGCAAGAGTTTGAAGAAGAAAATTACCTTTGCATATAAAGATTCGTTTTTATTTATTTCATCTTCTAACTAAAGGATCGGGAAAATGTAGTAGTATGTTACTATATCCTTTATAACTTTCATTGCAAAGAACCAGTACATTCTATTATCGCAAACAAAATTTTGGCATTAGTGAAAATTTTACAAACTCTTGTTTTCTCTTTGAAATGTTCCAATGTATTTATAACGCTCTCTGCTATTTCTTTTGCAGCTTTCCTACGCGGGCCATGTTACTGTCTCATAATATAATTTTGTATTAGTGCGTTTCCTAAATTTTCTATGATCGCACGTCAGGATAATGTCACGATCGGCATACTTCAAATCCGACGGACTGACGATGGAGATAAAGATGTGGCGGC
>NT_177416.1:0-228 GCF_000188095.3 Bombus impatiens
ACGTTATAACGTCGTCCCATATAATGTAATACGTTATAACGTCGTCCCATACAACGTAGTACGATAAAACGTCGTCCCATATAATGTAAAACGTTATAAGGCCGTCCCATATAATGTAATACGTTATAACGTCGTCCCATATAACGTAATACGTTATAACCACATCACATATAACGTAATACGTTATAACGTCATACCATATTACGTAATGCGTTATAACGTCACCCC
>NT_177416.1:350-791 GCF_000188095.3 Bombus impatiens
AACGTAATACGTTATAACGTTATGCCATATAACGTAATACGTTATATCGTCGTCCCATATAACGTAATACGTTATATTGTCGTCCCATATAATGTAATACGTTATAACGTCGACCCATACAACGCAGGACGATAAAACGTCATCCAATATAACGTAATAAGTTATAACGTCATACAATATATCGTAATACATTATAACCTCATCCCGTATTACGTAATACGTTATATCGTTATACCATATGACGTAATACGTTATAACGTTATGCCATATAACGTAATACGTTATATCGTCGTCCCATATAACGTAATACGCTATAGCGTCGTCCCATATAATGTAATACGTTATAACGTCGTCCCATATAACGTACTAATTCGTTATAACTTTGTCCCATACAACGTATTACGTTATAACGTCATTACATATAACGTAATACGTTATATC
>NT_177417.1:0-6577 GCF_000188095.3 Bombus impatiens
CCGCCGCTCCGTCAGGCTCTGGAACTCAGGCTCAGTCCTGAGCCCAGCGGGAGCGGTTAAGATTGCACTGCAGGAGCAGTTGTCCTCCTCCTATTCTTCCGCTCAGGTCGGGGGAGGTTCCGTCTCTATAGCCTCCTCTGGGCAGTTCCCCTCACAATCGTTGTGTCAGACTTCTCTGTCTTCTCTTCTGTCCTTCATGGGGTCAGTTGACGGCGGTATCGTTTCCTTCCTCTTCACCGCGTCCCCGCCGTTGCCTGGCGTGGTCTTTGCTTTCTGTGCGGTCCTCCTCTTACGGGCAGGCGGTTTGCATGCCGGTGACCCCATACGGTGCGAAGCTACTACAGAACTAGGCTCCCTTATTACTATGGACGAATCTGTTGCCGCGAGAGATAGAACTTCCCCACCATGCGTTCCAATTCGAACAAAAGCAGATAACCATCCCTCTTATGAAGCCTGTCTACCGCAATTCGCCTCTCCGAGCTTACGGGCTAAAGACGTGATAGCATGTATTCCGCAATTAAACGGCGAAGACGATATCGGAGTAGAAGAATTCATACGCGAAGTACGTGAATTACGAGCCATGTGTAGCGAACCCACGCTACTACTAAAAATGATCAAAATCGGGAAAATCACGGGTAAAGTCGCAATGGCCATCCGCAATATACTGATAAACGAATACGGACACCTGTACGATGCCCTACGACGAAACGTAGCCACTCAAGATTCCGTTTGAGAACAACAAGATCAGCTGCGCGAAACGAGACAGCGTCACGACGAAAGTGTGCAAAGTTATATCATCAGGTTCCGCAGAGCACTCAATAAGCTACAATACAGTATAACGAACGAATACTGTGACGAAATTACTAGACGAGCTATGAACGACAGGATTTTAAGAGACTCCGTAATCGATTTTATTCGAGGCCTGAAAAGCAAAATAGGACAATTACTACTCGCCAATCCACCATACAATATCCTTGAACAATTACTACTCGCCAATCCACTATACAATATTTTTGAAGCCGAAAGGAAAGCCACCGACATCGAGCGATTCTTCAGGGAAGATCGAAATCGACGATCAAAACCAATGGAACGATTGCGACTTCCTGAGCAGCAACGACTAACAACCAATAATCCCAATCCAATCATTAGAAAACCAACTCCAACACCCAATCCAATGCCAAGAAGCTTCCGACAAACCGAACAAATACCACTTGCCCAAAGGACACAATTAAAATGCTTCAAATGCAATCAGATCGGACATGTCTCCAGTCAATGTAGAAATTTTCGAACACCCAGCCAATTTCTGAGACCACCAGCAGTCCACAATCTCGAGACACACAAGGAAGAAATAGAGAAACCAATACGCTAGACTTACGAATTAACGCCACAACAGGAAGACTACCCACAGTACTTTTACGATCCAACGGACAACGACATAAATTCCTCATTGACAGCGGAGCAGGAATTAACATACTCAAGCGAAGATGCGTATTACGACCAAGAATAACAAAAGAACGAAAATTCTCGATGGGACACTCTAAATTTAAAACGAACTTTTTAACGAACACGCCTTGATAAAACTATTTGGCAAAACTCTAGAATTCTTTGTGGTTGAAGACAACTTTCCAATTATAGAAGACGGTATACTCGGTTTACTAGCCCTATCTAAATTCAAATTTGAACTCTCAAATCAACAATTAAAACTTGACAATAATATACTTTTATTGCAACAGGAAAACGACGTACCTCCAAAACAAGCAGTGTCAAAAACAGTCTACCTGGAAGGAAAACCGACAACGATATGCTTTATCAATGGTGGTGAGTGCCCAGCCAAAATGACTAATTCTATCGAAAATTCAAACAAGTACGATCAAGTCTCAAATCGAAAAGATATTGCTGTTTTACCTCGACGTATTCAATCTAGAGACCGACTTATTACCATGCACTAACCTTGCTAAATACACAATAACGTTAAAAGAAAATAAAATCATTAACACAAAATCTTACCGGCCGCCTGAATGCCACAAAGAAGAAATCAAACGAGAAATGGACGAAATGCTACAAAAGAACATCATAGAACCATCTGATTCTCCTTACAATTCACCAGTCTGGGTAGTACCAAAAAAGGCAGACGCCTCAGGGAAACAGAAATGGCGAATTGTAATAGACTTCAGAAAAATAAACGAACTAACTGACTAGGACGCATATCCATTACCTGACGTAGACGACATACTATCCCAACTAGGCAACGGAAAATTTTTCTCAGCCCTCGATTTATCCTCCGGATTCCACCAAATCCCAATGAACACAGACTTCAAAAAGTACGTAGCATTCTCCACACCACAAGGACACTACCACTACAATAGAATGCCATTCGGTTTAAAGAATGCACCTGCAACATTTCAACGCATGATAGATACCGCGCTAAGAGGACTCATAAATAAACATTGCTTCGTATATTTAGACGACATTATAATATTCGGACAGTCGATTGAAGAGCACAATAGCAACCTCGCGATAGTATTGCAACGCTTACGCGAACTCGGACTCAACGCTTACGCGAACTCGGACTCAAAATACAACGCTTACGCGAACTCGGACTCAAAATACAGCTGGACAAATGCGAATTTCTCAAACCAGAATTAGAATATCTCGGACATATAGTAACCGCCGGCGGTATAAAGCCAAATCCCCCAAAATTAGAAGCCGTTAGCAATTTCAAACAGCCACGTAATCCCTCAGACATCACATCGTTCTTAGGACTAGCAGGCTATTACCGCAAGTTCATCAGAAACTTTTCTAAAATCGCGAAACCATTAACCAAACTTACAAAAAAGGAGACACCATTTCATTGGACGGATAAAACCCAAGAAGCATTCCAGACATTAAAAGACAGACTCTGTTTATCAATTCACATTAACGACTGACGCCAGTAACGAAGGTATAGGTGCGATCTTATCACAGGACGGACATCCATGTTGTTATATCTCGCGAACTCTAAACCCACCGGAACGAAATTATTCCATTACAGAAAAAGAACTTTTAGCAATAGTATGGGCCGTAAAACGCCTTCGACAATATCTGTTAGGGCGGAAATTCCTCATCCGAACCGATCACCAAGCACTAAAATGGCTACAGAATTGCAAAGACCCCTCATCACGCTTGATGAGATGGCGATTAAAACTAGGAGAATACGAATACGACATAGAATATACGAAAGGAAAAGATAACACTGCAGCCGACGCACTATCTAGAATACACGTTCTGACCAGATGACGCGAAAATTTGAACATAGAACTCGATAAAAAATATCACGATTGGGAAAAATCTACCGACGCGTTACCCAAAATTCTCAAAATGACTCCGAACCGTAAATCTTTCTATCAATTATCCAAAACAGAGCTAGGAAATTACGACAGAATCGAATGGTTAACTAAATTAAACGAAATTATTCACGAGAAGAGAGGTATAGGCGACGACAGTTTCACAGAGACTGAGAAGAACGCGTTCAAACGAATTTTATTATTCCCGAACGACACCGTAAAAGAATTAAATTTTGCATGGGAACCAATCGAAACATATAGCAACGAAGAAATAGACGAATTATTAAAAGAAAATCACGATTTAGTAGGACACCCCGGTATACAAAAGACATACGACTGCATTCGTGAACGGCTCAGAGTACCAGATTTGATGAAACGCATACAACAACATATAGAATCATGCGACACCTGCCAAACATCTAAAACTACACGTATCAGACCGCGCGAAGAACCTTGTATCACCGACACACCCCTCGAACCAAACGATAAAATTGCTATGGACTTATTAGGCCCACTGAAAAAGACGAAGAAAGGCAATCAGTACATTCTATCCATACACGACGAACTGACAAAATACTTAATACTCGTACCACTAAAAACTCAGCAAAAGGAAACAATTTGGAACGCACTCTTCAATCATTTACATCTTTTCCGCTCCAAAAAAGATATTAACTGACTGCGGACAGAATTTTATATCTAGTTTAATGCAACAGTACGAAGACACGTTCAAAATCAAACATATCAAAACAACATCCTTCCACCCACAAAGTAACGGATCTTTAGAACGGACACACTCAGTAGTAACAGACACGTTAAAATCGATACAGCGAAATTCGGATGAAGAATGGGACGATCAACTTAACTTTGTATGCCTTGCATATAACACAATGATACACGACTCTACTGGTTACACGCCATTCGAACTCACATTCGGACACCAAGCTAATCTTCCCTCCACAATATCCAAGAATCCCCAACGCACATACGCAGACGAAGTCACGTTCCGCAAAAAGGAATGGGACTCTAGACTCCGACACGCTCGCGAAACATTGATAAAAAGTAAACAGCGACATCAGCGCGATCAGAGACGTAAAATTATAAAACCTCAATTAGTTTTCAAAGAAGGAGACTTCGTTTTAATACATAACGATCATAAAAGGCATAAATTTGATGTGGAATGGTTAGAACCATACACGATTGATAAAGTATGTACTCCATACTATCTGATTCAAGACAAAAAGATACACGGTAATCGTTTAAAACCTTACTTTCCAGGTCAACGCTCCTTTTTGCCGGAATAGTATCCGCGCAAATAAATATTACACCATTAGAAGGAAACTCTGTATTCGTAGAAAACATAGGAAAAGGATGTTTGTACAGCGATACTGCCAATGTAATAGTAGGATTAGATACTAGCGACATATACGAACAAATAAGCACAATAGAATCATATAAATTAACAATAGACTCACGCGCAATCAGCAAACAATACGTTGAAGAATTAGGCGGATTATCAATAACCTAAAACAACTCGCAAAACACTTGAAAGCGTTAACACATACCTGAAGCACACGAGGTTTACTCAACATCATAGGTTCCGTATCGAAAGGTCTGTTCGGAACTCTCGACGATGATGATCTTACGCTCATAAACAAGAATATGGACAAACTATTCGATGATAATAATAAAATCAAGACCATAATAGCTAATCAAACAGCACTTATTAGAAAAATTGTAAGCTCAGAAAACCTAAACCACTTAGAGAAATCATATAGTGATATATTAAAACTACAACAGCAGGCAAATATCGATAGATTTATGCTTAAGATGATCATGAAAGTCGACACCGCGATGCAAACTTTACACTTCCAATTAGATGAAATACTTAACGTCATGATATTAGGCAAACAAGGAATAATTAGTCCACAAATACTCGACCCCGATGAATTCATAGAAAATTACGCCAAGGCAATAGGTAGCCAGATGTACAACACCGCGATTTCTGCCAAAACCGAACATTTTCAATTCATACTCGACATCAGTGATCTTAAAATCTTCCCAATAGATGACAAAATATTTTTCAAAATCATAGTACCTTTAGTCTCTACCACAGAATGGAACATATTACAGGTATATCCTATCCCGAGTAAAAGAAATGGAGTATTTTTGGCTCCAGTAGTCGAACATCAGATATATTTAACCTCAGGCCTTTCATTTATAAACGCTGATATCGAGTATTTCAACAAACTTTGTAAGAATCGAGCCGGTACCACTATATGCAAACAAACACTACCAATCCATGACAGAAACTCAAGAACCGATTGTCGCAGCGAAATAATAAATTTCAAACCACACATTGAACATTGTCAAATAACTGTACTTAAGATTGAAGACATTAGCTTTATACCGCTCAAAACTAGCAACTGATACATTGCGATACCAGCAAATCCGATAGAAATAGACACAATTTACCAAATGAAACATACCTTACAAAAACTTGACAAGCCTTCCATCATAAGAGCCAACTCTTCTTGCGATATATTGTACAAAGATGAACACACGCGTATAGGCGAAATAAGAAAACGAAGTCAAATACGAAATCAAAACAAAAACCCTAGCGCTCAGAACAAACGATAGTTAGTCTGTTAGATAAACTCGAGCGAGCACCGAAGATAATAGATAATTTACAAGGCTATAAAACAACGATCGATAAAATAGGCGACGAGATAAAAACTCTTAATTTCGAACATAGAATCAAAAATATACAGTATTGGGGACTAACCACGCTCCAGATATTAGGGTACATAGCATTAGACATACTAGGTATATATGGATGAAACAAAATAGCGGTATTCAAATACACCAGGAAATGTATACCGCACAAATTATGTATCAATCTATTATGCTGCCGAAATGAAACCGCAATCAACAGCCACAATGCGACAGCCCCACCAGTACCACTCACCCTGGCCTCAACACCCAACATCTATGTTCCAAACAACACATACCACTTAGATGAAGAGGAGGAATCAGCTGTAATTTTCAAGCCACGTCGAGTCCGATTCCACAAAAATCTTCTGAAGAAAACTTGAGGGACCAAGTTCAATCTAAGAAGGGGGGAATGTCACAGGTAAAATTCGAGCAGCCATATGATAAACCAAAATTCCAAGCGCCTTATTACGTGTGACCGTCCAGTCAGCACCCGTTCTCAGCCGCCTGGGTGGCATTCGGTCACTCCAACCGTTTTCCGAAAT
>NT_177418.1:0-398 GCF_000188095.3 Bombus impatiens
CATAAAGGATATAACCTAACAACCACGAAGATGGTACCTCGCTGGGGAGAGCCACCCACATGATAATCAAACAGCTAAAAAATTCTACTAAATGTCCAAATTGGACAAATTGTGAATGTGAAATATTAAATAAAAAAAAAATTTATCATGGTACGTTCTTCAATATCGTTGCATAGCTTCTCTGCAGGTTATTGCAGTTAACATCTTAGAAAGATACATTCATTGGGGAATTAATGTTTGGTAAAATAACTTTCCATTTTATATGTGTTACAAACTATGAATTGAATTTTGGTTTCCCCTAAATTTTGACATTTTATGTATCTCTTCCGACTCATCCCATTGGATAAACTGTGATTATATAAATAGATCTGCACACTCATTAGGGAAAACCGCCCGAA
>NT_177419.1:0-1270 GCF_000188095.3 Bombus impatiens
TCAACGCGAGAATTGATTGTAATTTTAATAAATGAAATAAAAAAAAAATAAAAATTTGGAAGAGTACGAATTTCAGAAAAGAGCTCAGTATTTTACGAGTATTTTACGAGTGATTACGAGTATCGAGTATCTAGTATCTAGTATCTTTCTGTATTGATGAGCTATCTACCGAGTTATCGACGATTATCTAGCGTGTATTTACTGAGTATTAATTAGCAATTTTACTTTGCGATTTATACTCTGTACGAGCATTTCAGCGAACACTTATACTCTGTACGAGCATTTCAGCGACCATTATCTGCATACTAATTTATCATTTTAAATATATTCGACGGTTACGACACGAACAATAACGTCTAATAAATCTCACGATCAAACTTCCTCTACACAAGTCCTCCATAGAACTTATTGTTTCCACAATATGGAGTGATTATATTTAATACCTTCCCAAATAATGGGTATTGACTAAAATATCAGAATACGGATCGGTTTATTTTTGTCCTAGATTTATAACCACAATTTTTGTCAGGCTAAAACATCAGAATACGGATCGGTTTATTTTTGTCCTAGATTTATAACCACAATTTTTGTCAGTACTGATGTCCAAACGACTGTGACCTCTCCTTGTTAGGTTGCAGAAGTTTATGCATTACAAGATACAGTAGATATGCACGGTGCTATGCAAGATATACATATATATGTCGGGTTTACATTAGAATTAGGGTTAGGGGCGTGAAACGAATCTTCGTTTGGGTTACACGTTGTCGTTATGCAATAGAGAAGACATTGACTAGTGCAAACACGATTATTATAGAACCGGACAAGTAACCGTGGTAGTTAGGTACTCGAGAAACTAATGACAATGAGAATGGTCTAGGTTCAGATCATCATAATGGTCTAGGTTCAGATCATCATAATGGTCTAGGTTCAATAACGAATCCGCGGCTAGGTTCAGATCATCATAATGGTCTAGGTTCAGATCATCATAATGGTCTAGGTTCAGATCATCATAATGGTCTAGGTTCAGATCATCATAATGGTCTAGGTTCAGATCATCATAATGGTCTAGGTTCAGATCATCATAATGGTCTAGGTTCAGATCATCATAATGGTCTAGGTTCAGATCATCATAATGGTCTAGGTTCAGATCATCATAATGGTCTAGGTTCAGATCATCATAATGGTCTAGGTTCAGATCATCATAATGGTCTAGGTTCAGAGAAATGCTAGCCGCCCTCGAGGGAAAGTTGCTAGTGGGAGACGCCCCTCG
>NT_177420.1:0-402 GCF_000188095.3 Bombus impatiens
GATGACGTTATAATGTATTACATTATATGGGACAACGTTATAAAGTATTACGTTGTATGGTTTGACGTTATAACGAATTACGTTATACGGGATGACGTTATAATATATTACGTTATATTGTATGACGTTATAACGTGTTACGTTATATGCGACGACGTTATAACGTATTACGTTATATGGGACGACGCTATAACGTAATAGGTAATATGGTATAACGTTATTACGTATTACGTTATATGATATGCCGTTATAACGTATTACGTTATTTGGGACGACGTTATGACGTATTACGTTGTATGGTGTGACGTTATTACGAATTACGTTATATGGGACGACGTTATAACGTGTTACGTTTTATGGGATGACGTTATAACTTGTTACGTTATATGGGACGGCGTTATA
>NT_177421.1:0-1467 GCF_000188095.3 Bombus impatiens
CGTGATCTGACGGGAACGAGTGCACTCAGCGCGGCCAGGGCGTTGGCGTTGCGAATGAATGCCTCTTTACCAACGTTTTTCATTCATCTTTCCGGATTCCACTCCTCAAGCATCGATCTCGTTTTCTTGGTCTACGACGTCGTTCGACGTCTCATTAGCAGGATAATTAGTTTACTCTTTTGACAAATTTTTATCTCTGTTGAGCTGCGATTACATCTTTAGACACAACGTTAGGCAATATTCTGAGGGGACAAGAAGCTCTGGAGGGAATGGTAAAGAAAATTTGACTTATGATACATAAGAATTATTTATTTTATTATGTAAATGGACCGCGGTTTTTTACGCATTTGTGTAAAATTTGCACGTAATACAACGAAATATATATGCTTCCTTTAATATTTTTCTATAATACTTAATAGGTAGTGCAATTGTCTACCCTTTTGTCTTTTACCGGGATTTTACTTTTTTAAATATATTCTCGTAGATAAATTTGCATAAAAATCTGTAAGTCTAATTATAAAATATTATTGTAGGAATTATCAAAAAATATGGGACAACGGGGCCCCAGGGGGATGTATACCTGGAATCTGTAGCTGGACTACTAACACTAAGGCAATGGCAGTACGGATATTCACAAACTTATTCTTCTTCACAACCACTTCGATGACAGGTGACCTTCGTTTTGTTGTTAATATCAATCTTGCTGTGTTACAAGTATTGCGAATATGAGGAGGAAGAGTTTTTTTTTCCTTTTTCTTTTTTTTTTGTTTTTTTATGTTGTTTTCATAGGTTTGCTTTTTTTATTTTTTTATTTTTTTTATTTTTTTTTATTTTTTTATTTTTTTATCTTTTTTTATTTTTCTTTTTTTTTCACATCTCAGGAGGTAATTTCCTAGAGAGACCTAAGACGTAGAGAAGCTGCGTGTCACCCAAGTACGGATTCTCAAACACATCACACATTTCACTTTTCACTTTTCACTTTTGATCCTGAACACACTTATGTCAAAATCCAGGAGGGCACGGATTCGAACCGCCAACCTATGTGTTTGCAGTCAGCTACAGTAACCACATCGCCACCGTCGTCCTGGACGAACTGTAGTTCCATATTCCTATTTGAGGCTAAACATTCTGATCTCGCATTATTAGATATATATTATTCATTATTCCCCCTCCCCCGCGCCCTCCCTCTCAACCCACCCCTCCCCAAAGTCACACAGCACCCAAAAAGCAGACTACCGGAGCGTCCTGTTTTGCGACCAAATTTGCAGGACAGAAAAAAATGCCCGGTAGTGTCGGACTCCAACCGACTAAAACACCTCCACGATAACCGTCCCGGCTGCGATCGAGAGAGGCCCGAGAATCGCTGTGAGCGTCGCAACGGGGCCTCCCCCGCGCGCCTAATACCGCCGCTGATGGAGCGGTGTGTGACCATTGTCACACAGCGCCTCGTCGCCGGAGCCGCCGCGC
>NT_177421.1:2127-11810 GCF_000188095.3 Bombus impatiens
GAGGGGCACGGGCCCGGCGCGCTTCGCCAACGCCACAGGGAGTCCCAGGCGTTCACCCATCCAAGTACTACTCGTGCCCGGCGCTACTTAACTTTCGTTGATCTGACGGGAACGAGTGCACTCAGTGCGGCCAGGGCGTTGGCACTACGAATAGTGCCTGCGAAATAATGAACTACATAAACTGAAATGCAGAGAAATAACGATTACAAATACTATCTTCTAAAATTTACCTTAGAGTTTATGATTATTTATGCCATCTCCTTGCGGTAGATAAATTCGTGAGAATAGATTCTTTGTTTTTTAAGAGGTTGAACTAATTACTAGATTCGTAAATTGAGAAATTCATTAAAAAAATAAAAAAAAGGGAAAAAATAAAGTTGATCGGTTTAGTTTTCGAACGAGAAATCAATTAACAAACACTTTTATCATTGCTGAAGAAACATTCAATCCGAAAAAGCTTAATTTTCTGATTTTATCGCGAGTTACCAAATACGAACTGATTAAAGGTATTTTTGAAAGCCTTCGAATGAAAAATTCGCTGGGTTGGTCGATTTCTTGAGGCTGAAGCGAAAAGGGAGCTCGCACGCGTTTCCTCCGGATGTGTAGCAATAAAATCAACGCTATTTGTTCGACGTACAGGTTTTACGAGCGAACGGGTCGCATTGAACTAGGGCGACACCGTCGGTGGCGGAGAAGTGGTCCGTATAAAAGAAGGTAGGAAGACCGTGAACCGGCAAGTGGCGTCCGGTAAAGTGGACCGCGTGAAAGGCGACTTACTGTCGCGCTCGCTCGCTTTTGGTCCTGTGCTCTTCAACGAGCACTTCCTATCGCGATCGACGCCACGACAAAGCCGTGCTTTCACCACGGAGACGCTAGACGCAATGTGAAAAGAAGGACGTATCGCGCTTTTACAACTTTGCGGATTGAAATATGCCAATCGTATGAAAAGATCTTCCTCTGTCCTGTATAACTCGGACAATATCTGCATCATTTCAATATGATAACTGTTTAACCGTCCTGTGTTCTTTCAATCATTTTTTATCTACTCGTAACCTATCGGAATTCCTTAGGTTTGAAGATAAAATGAAAGATCATTAGGCATCTAGAACATTTCACAGGTGACGTGAAATATTTTTAACCCTTACGTGGTGCTTGACTAATTTAATAATATTTTTTATCTATAAGAAATTATTTAAGTTGGACGATGAAATCTACAAAATTTCTGTGAAAAATAACGAATCATTCTCATCTGCCTGGTAACTGTAGGATAATATTAAGAAAGCCACCTTGCGTTTCAGCGTGTCGTATCATGATTCAACTTCTTGCAATTTTAATCGCATCAATTTAAATCAACCTCCGTAACCTCCGCATCTTTCTTCTGTATATGTACATTAAAAAATATACGCTGATATAAACATTCGCCGTGGTTAAGTAATTGAGCGATTAGATGTTTATTCATGGAAATAAACTTAATTAATATAGCACACACGAGTCGTGCAGACCTGGTCGTTATATTATGCGTCTGCATACGGCAGAGGGTCGAAGGATGAAAGTAGTAGGTTGAGAACGGAAACCAATTTGTTTCGATGAAAAGAGCGAGATAAATTTAATAATATATTTTCTAAGTGGCGCATTCGCCAGCCTTTTCAAAGATATAATACATACACCAGTGTTTGTGTAATTAGAACACGTTCGCAGGAAACACAAACACGTTTTCTCATTATAACCGATAGAGGATTTTATAAATTCCCGGCATAATGAGACACCGCAATCCTGGTCGGTTCCTATCCTCCACGGAAAATTAGAACATATTTGCGAGTGATGTTGCGCGATAATAAATTTAATGAAGCTGCTTTACAAAGCGATAGCGGAAGACAGGAGGGAAATAAAAGCAACGTTAAACGAGATTTCCGCGACTTACTGCACGTCGTTTCTTTCAAACAGGCCACAGCAACACCGCTCGGTATACGTGTACTGTTACTTCTCGTTAAATCGTACGAAAACAACATTTTGGTTGAACATCTTTCTAACGAGATCTCGCTGCGAATTAATTTCTTTTAAGCGCAAATTGATCGGAAGCATGGAAATCATATTTTCAAGGCTAAGAAGCTTAAATACACGTACGTTTAACGATACACTTGATTAATCGAGCTTCTGACAAGCGAGTTCACGTGCAAGAAAATTAACTAAAAATACTCGATCAAGCCTCGATATATCGTTCACGCTCGATACGCGAACGAACAAAGGGTTGAAAATTGCCGGACGTGAACTTTGACCGCACTTAACGCGTCGAGAGCAACCTTTCGAAAAACTTGTCGCTACTCAGGATCGTCTTGCACTCGACCGATGCATTTTTCAACGTCGTGTCACGTATTCATAACGTACGTGTAAGAGAACATCAAAGCAAGCCGGGAGGTGAAATTATTACGCACGCATTACGAATCTCGGAGCGTGAAAATATGAAAAAAATTTGCAGCAGCAGGAAAACGTTGATACTCTAGAAAAATCTTGTCTTTGATAAATTTAGAATGACTGGCTCTATCCGTTTGAGGAGACTTGTTTCGGGTAGTACTTTTAATTGGTCACAGTCGAGCACAACCAAAATTACCTGAGTTTTTTGCTATATCGCCACTTCCCCTTTCTATGCCTTAACGAATGCTGCTGTTCCGTCGGATTTCCCAACAGACCGAGCTTACGAAAAGCCAAACGCGGTTTAATTGGATCTTCCTCGTACACCTGCATAAGATTAACTCTTGCAGGTACATGTGCTTTCTTACAAAATCGTTGTTGTGACCCACGTATCGACAAGCGACGAAAATCAAGCGAACGCTTTAAAGAGATTTAGAGGATAATGGTTTGCCAGAGGCAAGAGGATAATTGAGTGTAAAAGTGGATCAACTAGAATATTTAAAAAAAGTCAACAAATCATACAGCTGTCTACGATAGATACACTGCTCGCTCAAGAAGTTGCAACATCCCAAATACGAAATCGAACAATCTTTTTTGGCGAAAAAAGGAACGAATTCTTCCAGTATTGTATAATTAATACAGCTTACTAGAGTTAATTGATTCTATTATTTCACGTTTAGAAAAATGTTTAAAAAAATGAAAAATGTTTGGTTTACCTTCTTTCTTAATGCTCCAATTAACACTAGGATTGTTAACACTTAAAATATAAGGAAATGAAAATAAAAGATACATAAAGAGATATACGATGAAAGCTTTATCTACATATTTTATCGAAAATCATTGAAATCCTCAAAAATCCCCAAAATTTCGTTATAAATTTATGAAGATACTACGAAAAAATACGAAATACTCATTTTCATTCTAGTATTAACTACAGTAAATAATAAATCTACACATAGCCAGCATAAATTACAGATTTTGCCAAGCAGATTATCAGATTGCATTTTCAAGTAAATAAAAATCGCGGTTGCCCACTAACGATGTGTGTCTAGTTAAACTAATTAAAACAGTAGTGCGTGATATCTGGTTGATTATAGATACATAATATCCCTCCAATGCTTTCAATAACACGGAACAACGATGGAAGAAACACGGATAAATGATTATTTATGATTTTATCGATTGCTGCGGAATTACGAGAATCCGTACACTCTGGAAATATTTAATTCGATAGAAACACCAAGCGAAAATTAAATTCTATTTATCCGTAATATTTGCACAGCCTATCCATTACGAATTACACCAATATACCGATAACATTTTTGTACACTCCGTAAAATACGATTTTCATTGGATTTCTCACAAATACGAGATCGTCGTACGCCGTAACAAATTTAACTAAAATCGGTGGTTGATACAGATCTCGGTGATATTTTATCACCGAAAAATAGATCAGCGCCAGTCTTTGTTTAATGGCATCATCAAACTTTTTCCCATCGACTGGCGAAAGGATTTATTTGCAGAAAACGCGCGGAAGATCCGTGGAAAAACGATATTTCGAGCGAAAACTATGAAGCGGCTGGCAATAACGTAGCATAGTAAAACGAGTCTCGATGCCGAGTTATCGCGCTTACGCTCCAGCGTTTTATTTATTGCGATCGCGTTGCGCACAGCCAGACTAATTAATATCTCCGATATGCAGATTACTGGTCGCTATAGGATTTAGTTTAAATGAAACACTCGTATATTCCTTTAAACAGAGTTTTAACTAATTTTTTTCCCTGCGATCTCTCGTTTCGTCGTTCGTTATATTTTCCCAACGAGTTTCCCCAATTACATCCAAATACTCGACCAAATTCAAAAAAAAAAAAAAGAAAAAATGTCCAATGCACCAATTAGACAAGACGAAAAGCCACCAAAGCTTTGGAAAGAGTTGATAACTCGGCTATAAAGGAAAAGTCGCATCTTCGATGTCTCCCGTACCTCTGATTCACGAAGCGGCACACGAAACACGGTTACGTGTAACGCATACACGACGAGAGAAATTTCCGTGGCCTGGAGGCGAAGCAACGCGCGGGAGCCAGGGCTTGAACACGAGTGGCCGTGAATGAGAGGTACGTATACTCAGCCACCTGTAGCAAGATATTGCTTCTGTCTTATCGTAAAGCAAGATGGATGGAAAATAAACTGCAAGGCCGCGTATATGTTTCAGTTCGGTCGACTGAATGGAACACAGGAGAGAGAAAGAGAGAGAGAAAGTTAGAGATGGATAGGAAAGCAGGTGGAGAACAGGCTGGCCGCGCACCGGGATTCAATTACCCCGGAAGAAGACCAGAATTTTGTATCATCCCCGGGGCACAGCTACAGATTTTCAATGAATCTTGTCTGATTGTACGTGATCGGTAGGCCGAGTTAGTTACACGACCGAGTCTAACCAATTGCCTTCGTTTATATCCCTGCCTTTTCTCGTGCTTCCTTTCTGTTTCTCTGACTTCCTGTCCCTTTTCTTTACTCACTGTGTTTCGCTCGTTTGATTAATTTGCCAGACATCGGTAAAATCCGCAGGGAATATTTTGATCGTTGGTTCTTGATAAACAATAACGGTATCGCACTTTGCGTCAAAGCTAGACGTTATTATCCGAGGTAAATTTGTTGGTTTCTTGCTACCATGACAGTTTAATTACATTCTACTCGATGCCGATATAGGAGCTGGTTTTGTGTTACGTAAATGATACACGATTCAATTAACGGTACGCGGCCTCTTTTTAATTGAAAGTTGAGAAAGAACGAGAGACGAGAGAATAGATTCGTAAAAACGTGGGAAATCCGAAATTAAGATCGCATCAACTTTGCCTCGGTTGCTACTTCAAAATTAAGAACGTTTAATCTACGCGAGCAAATGTATATATCATTTGTAATAGCGCTAATATGAAATTAGGTTAATTCGGTGGGCCGCGATTTATTAATGTAGCAATGTTGGAATTAAGAAGCGCGTTTCAGCAGATTACACTTACAATTTTTCATCCCTTATGAAATTAACGTTTCCCAGACGCACGCCCGTGGATATTCTTACGCGGCGCGCTTTTACCATTCCAGGCTTTAGCGCAACTTTATCCTTCGCCATGGGTGACATAAAAAAAGGGATTTGTAACATACATATTCCTTATTAAAGGTATCCGGTGATGCGTTTAAATAATATCTGCGCGTTTACATTTTTCGCAACATTAACCGTGTTAAAAAAGTGTTATACTTTACGCGTTATACTTTAAAAAGAGGAAATTTGTGTTAAGATTGATTAAAGATGCAATGATCGAGACGCAATGCGTATAAACATTATTAAGACGAGTATTTATTTCATTTATCGAAGATTCTACGATCCTTATATCTACGATCTTAAAATATCGAACGAGATAATGCTTCGTGATCTTAATAACTTTCTAATAATATTTGATTTTAGCATCTTTTAATGCTGATAAACGAATGTGTGTATTCTGAATACGAGAGACATTCGGAAATAAAAGAAACGATTACGTACTCGAATAATTCCTTAGAAAATCTGTCGTCGCTTTAATTTTTCCAATTCCGTAACGCATCGTCTGAACAGTTCGACCGAAATCGAACGTTTTCGTCTGATTCCCGAGGCGACATAAATTTCGAAATCACATTGACCTAGAAAGAAACTCGTTTGATCGCCTTCATCTTCGCTGCACCCCATCCCACCTCTCTTTAAAAAAAAAAAAAAACATTTCTTTTCCCTCCTCGCTTGCAGCCTTTGCCCAACCGTTTCGAATCGCGTTTCGCGACGACCTAAATATTAATGTACTACTTTATTAGATATCGTTCTCGTCACATTTGTTTGCCAACGACTCGTTAAACTATATGAACGCGTCTCTCAAAGCACTCTGTGTCTCTCCGAACAGCGAGTTCAGTCAAGCTTCAGTCAAGTTCTTGTCGAGCTCTAGTCTCCTTCTTCCTTTGTGCTTTTTTAGCGACCGATACACGCGCGTTCTTGCGGTTAGTTATCATTTCTAGCCTGACTGTTTCGCGTTCTTGCGACCGACGTCCGTGGGAGCGCCGCCAACTGACTAGCAATTTAAAAGACGCCGCGTGTCTTCGTGCAAATTGCTCAAGGGAAGCAGTTCGAACAAGAATAGTCTGTCGCCAGAGTGACGGATAAAAGCTGTCAAACAATCGAAGATTCTCAGCATTCGCAATGACCTCAAGAACGATTTTTCGATATTTCCAAAGGATCGAAAGATAATCTCGAACTGTTTCAGGAAAGCAACTAGATCAGGTATCAGATTAATGAATAAAAATGATCAATTAGGAATACCCAGTATTCCTGAGTGCTTCGAAAACGATATTTCGAATATCGGTGAAGATTTCCACGATAAAGATTGGAAATATTCGTAGCTGAAATCACGGTCTGTCGATAGCTGTGGTTATCCGGGGAAATAATCGATCTATCATCGGAAATCGCGTAAAATTCATCATCACCGTGACTTAATTTCCATCGAAAAATGTGGTCCGATAATCTTGAAAATTGAACTGTCTTCCTATTCTTCCGCTAAATCAATTCATGACCACGATAGCAAATGGTTGTTCGCAACATTAATCTCGGAACCATATCGGCCATTATATCGAACAAATAAATTTCGCCACCGAAATTATACACGCGCGATTGTTTGCGAAATCGTGCATCGGTTATTGACAGGTGAAGCCGCGTGTATTGTTTGGCTAAACGCGCATAACCTTACGTAAAGATTACATGGGTTATAATAGGTATTCATTACAGCGTGAAAACTAACTTTCGTTCGGGTGTCGTCTACTTACTGATCTAACAAAGTTAAACAAAGCTAAAAATCATAAAAATTGCGAAGCATAACGCTAACAGGCATTTTAAAGCCGTGCTCTTTCGTTGACAAGGCCACGCAGCTCACCTTTTTGCATTCCATTACAAGACACTGTTTAGTGTAAATGCGTATAGCTCTGAAAGAACGCAGAATTTTGTTTTAAGCTGTGAGCTTCTATACTCGGCAAAATTAAATTAAATTGCAGCGTCCCCGTTTTAGGGGGCAGATAAAGGAATTCCCTTCGCAACAACGGAGTACATGTTTCGCATAGAAATAAAACTTTATACCACCGCGTAAGGTAAACCACACGCTCTAAGTCGAATTCTAAATAAAAATAGGATACCCCTGGGCCCCATGAAAGTCTCTTATACTAATTCAACGCATCATTCTAAGAAATAATTAACGCTCGAGCCGCGTAGGCTGTCTTCATTCTGACTCAAGTGGCTATCTCACGTTTATTACTTTCTATTATACAAATAATTTTATTTTCTAAGTAAATTTAGATACTTGGTTCTATCACTACGAAATGCAATATTCGTCGCTCGTCATAATAATTTGGTTTTCGCTGAGAGCGACAATTAAAACAAGTTAGAATTCTTTAGATTGGTAAGCAGCATCGAGAAGACAGTTTCGAAGAAGCAATTCTTCTTGTTCGTATCCTTGTACCATGTTCCAACGCATTTAATTTGGTAATTTAGCAGCGAGAGCGTTGATCGGTGCATCGTTACAGCGTCGTTCCTCCACCTGTTTTAATGGCCCTCCACCTGTTGGCGGCGGTGCCGCTTGGAAAGTCACGTCATTCGATATTCTACCCTTCGCTTTTTCCCTCTAAACATTCTGAACGCAACGTACAGTCCTTCGAACCACTCGCCAATCGAGAAAAACGAGCTCACAAAACAAAATCAAAAAATCCAATACTCGAGAAATACATCTGGTTTCCTTCCTAAACATAAAGTTATTAATCTAGGTTTTTGCAACGGTCGTAAAAAAAATCGTAAAAAGAAATCATGATAGATCGTAACATTGATATATTACAACGTAAAGTAGTCGTTTGAAAAGTTTTCGATGATCACGTGTTAGTTCACTTTCAGGGACATTTGCAACTTCGTCTGGATATCTGCGATCGTGGATCGTGCGATAATGCTTTTAAAAATGTGGTAATAAAGCGACACAGTCGCCCAAGGAAATGTAATGGTTTCGCTTTCGAGTTTCGCGGCTTTTTTCCTTCGTCGTGATAACATCCCCTCGAGGAAGGTTTGACGGCGGACTTTGAGGATGATCGACGAGAGAGCGGAAAATTAGCGACAACGCGGGCTTTCTTGGAATGAGACGTTAAGCCGGCTTTAGATCGCGAGCTCGCGTGTGAAACGCTTAAGACCCTCGTGAATTATTTTGCGGTTCGATGATCAATAAGCTTGATTATGATGAAGGAGTCTGCCCGTTTGACGAATTGAAAAGATTAGACTCTAACTGAATGAAGATTAAAGATTGGGACTAGTGCTTACCACTTATACGCTATTGCAATGACGATTGTTA
Organism: Bombus impatiens; assembly: GCF_000188095.3. Classification (NCBI taxonomy): domain Eukaryota; kingdom Metazoa; phylum Arthropoda; class Insecta; order Hymenoptera; family Apidae; genus Bombus; species Bombus impatiens. Next base: position 10,926 of record NT_177421.1, read on the forward strand.
TAACAAAACCATGACATTTACAATTTATCTTCAAGGTAATGTAGTTTAGTAAATCGCTAATCATAATTCATGTCGACTATTTCGAGATGCAAACACGTATAAGAAAGTCACACGAATATTCTGATTATTCGTGACAATACACAACGAGGTACGATACTTGTAAATAAATCTACGTAAAACCGTATCATATTTCCAAGAAATACGAGAGCGTAAATAATCCATTACAATAACACTAACAGTCACCGGCGATTCCACGAATTGCGAATAACAGACTCTCTCTGTTTACAAAAACTCTAGCGCTACGCCTCTATCGAGCGAACCGAACCGTTTTGTAAATAAACACACGAAAGTCGTAACTACATTTGATGCCGTGTCGTTACTCGGCCAACACGTGTTCGTAATTCGAATTGCGAATGATATGAAAAAAGGTGCATACTTACCGACGTGCAAGCAGCTCCTATGCACAGCCGAACGAGTCTCGTCAGCGTCGTTGAGTACAGGAATCTCCGAGAAACCAGTCTCGAAGCACGAGCCGCTCCATACGTCGTTTTCTAATCGGCATGAATGCTCACCACCGACAAATCTTGACGTCACGCGAAAATTGAAGCTCGCAGGAAAGAAAGGCAAATCTTTTTACGGCGTGAAGACGATGTGGAGAATAAGAATCATCACGTGTCGCGAAAGAATGACGCGACGCGGAGCCGAGAAGGACGAGTAGGAACGCGAGCACGCGTGTACAAGCTCGTGGAATGCTCGCGGTGTACTACTGCGCCGAAACCACCCCGAACGACTGCCGGGCTGCCGCCGCTGCTGCTGCTTGCCGTCCTACGAACCCCACCTCGCGGCCAACCGTCGCTGCGGCCCCCACCCCGCGAACGCCGAGCC